>NW_028291534.1:0-78638 GCF_059453375.1 Lepisosteus platostomus | reverse complement strand
TGACCCTTTCTGCACACTGGGGTTAAGATCTGAGTGTGTGGGCTCCTCTGAGCCTTGCTGTTACATGGGGATTCAGTTGTCTGAAAAAACGCGTTTATTTCGGGCTGAAAAACACGTTTTGAAAAGTGTGCTGTTACTGTCCCATAACTTACATGGGGTTGACCAAACTTGCTGAAACATGTTTATTTCTGCTGAAAAACACGTTTTGACCCTTCCTGCACACTGGGGTTAAGAGCTGAGTGTGTGGGCTCCTCTGAGCCTTGCTGTTACATGGTGATTCAGTTGTCTGAAAAAACGCGTTTATTTCGGGCTGAAAAACACGTTTTGAAAAGTGTTCTGTTACTGCCCCATAACTTACATGGGGTTGACCAAACTTGCAGAAACATGTTTATTTCTGCTGAAAAACACGTTTTGACCCTTTCTGCACACTGGGGTTAAGATCTGAGTGTGTGGGCTCCTCTGAGCCTTGCTGTTACATGGGGATTCAGTTGTCTGAAAAAACGGGTTTATTTCGGGCTGAAAAACACGTTTTGAAAAGTGTGCTGTTACTGTCCCATAACTTACATGGGGTTGACCAAACTTGCAGAAACATGTTTATTTCTGCTGAAAAACACGTTTTGACACTTTCTGCACACTGGGGCTAAGAGCTGAGTGTGTGGGCTCCTCTGAGCCTTGCTGTTACATGGGGATTCAGTTGTCTGAAAAAACGCGTTTATTTCGGGCTGAAAAACACGTTTTGAAAAGTGTTCTGTTACTGCCCCATAACTTACATGGGGTTGACCAAACTTGCAGAAACATGTTTATTTCTGCTGAAAAACACGTTTTGACTCTTTCTGCACACTGGGGTTAAGAGCTGAGTGTGTGGGCTCTTCTCAGCCTTGCTGTTGCATGGGGATTCAGTTGTCTTAAAAAACGCGTTTATTTCGGGCTGAAAAACACGTTTTGAAAAGTGTTCTGTTACTGCCCCATAACTTACATGGGGTTGACCAAACTTGCAGAAACATGTTTATTTCTGCTGAAAAACACGTTTTGACCCTTCCTGCACACTGGGGTTAAGAGCTGAGTGTGTGGGCTCTTCTGAGCCTTGCTGTTACATGGTGATTCAGTTGTCTGAAAAAACGCGTTTATTTCGGGCTGAAAAACACGTTTTGAAAAGTGTTCTGTTACTGCCCCATAAGTTACATGGGGTTGACCAAACTTGCAGAAACATGTTTATTTCTGCTGAAAAACACGTTTTGACCCTTTCTGCACACTGGGGTTAAGATCTGAGTGTGTGGGCTCCTCTGAGCCTTGCTGTTACATGGGGATTCAGTTGTCTGAAAAAACGCGTTTATTTCGGGCTGAAAAACACGTTTTGAAAAGTGTGCTGTTACTGCCCCATAACTTACATGGGGTTGACCAAACTTGCAGAAACATGTTTATTTCTGCTGAAAAACACGTTTTGACTCTTTCTGCACACTGGGGTTAAGAGCTGAGTGTGTGGGCTCTTCTGAGCCTTGCTGTTGCATGGGGATTCAGTTGTCTGAAAAAACGCGTTTATTTCGGGCTGAAAAACACGTTTTGAAAAGTGTTCTGTTACTGCCCCATAACTTACATGGGGTTGACCAAACTTGCAGAAACATGTTTATTTCTGCTGAAAAACACGTTTTGACTCTTTCTGCACACTGGGGTTAAGAGCTGAGTGTGTGGGCTCCTCTGAGCCTTGCTGTTACATGGGGATTCAGTTGTCTGAAAAAACGCGTTTATTTCGGGCTGAAAAACACGTTTTGAAAAGTGTTCTGTTACTGCCCCATAACTTACATGGGGTTGACCAAACTTGCAGAAACATGTTTATTTCTGCTGAAAAACACGTTTTGACCCTTTCTGCACACTGGGGTTAAGATCTGAGTGTGTGGGCTCTTCTGAACCTTGCTGTTGCATGGGGATTCAGTTGTCTGAAAAAACGCGTTTATTTCGGGCTGAAAAACACGTTTTGAAAAGTGTTCTGTTACTGCCCCATAACTTACATGGGGTTGACCAAACTTGCAGAAACATGTTTATTTCTGCTGAAAAACACGTTTTGACCCTTCCTGCACACTGGGGTTAAGAGCTGAGTGTGTGGGCTCCTCTGAGCCTTGCTGTTAAATGGTGATTCAGTTGTCTGAAAAAACGCGTTTATTTCGGGCTGAAAAACACGTTTTGAAAAGTGTTCTGTTACTGCCCCATAACTTACATGGGGTTGACCAAACTTGCAGAAACATGTTTATTTCTGCTGAAAAACACGTTTTGACCCTTTCTGCACACTGGGGTTAAGATCTGAGTGTGTGGGCTCCTCTGAGCCTTGCTGTTACATGGGGATTCAGTTGTCTGAAAAAACGCGTTTATTTCGGGCTGAAAAACACGTTTTGAAAAGTGTGCTGTTACTGTCCCATAACTTACATGGGGTTGACCAAACTTGCAGAAACATGTTTATTTCTGCTGAAAAACACGTTTTGACACTTTCTGCACACTGGGGCTAAGAGCTGAGTGTGTGGGCTCCTCTGAGCCTTGCTGTTACATGGGGATTCAGTTGTCTGAAAAAACGCGTTTATGTCGGGCTGAAAAACACGTTTTGAAAAGTGTTCTGTTACTGCCCCATAACTTACATGGGGTTGACCAAACTTGCAGAAACATGTTTATTTCTGCTGAAAAACACGTTTTGACTCTTTCTGCACACTGGGGTTAAGAGCTGAGTGTGTGGGCTCCTCTGAGCCTTGCTGTTACATGGTGATTCAGTTGTCTGAAAAAACGCGTTTATTTCGGGCTGAAAAACACGTTTTGAAAAGTGTTCTGTTACTGCCCCATAACTTACATGGGGTTGACCAAACTTGCAGAAACATGTTTATTTCTGCTGAAAAACACGTTTTGACTCTTTCTGCACACTGGGGTTAAGAGCTGAGTGTGTGGGCTCTTCTGAGCCTTGCTGTTGCATGGGGATTCAGTTGTCTGAAAAAACGCGTTTATTTCGGGCTGAAAAACACGTTTTGAAAAGTGTTCTGTTACTGCCCCATAACTTACATGGGGTTGACCAAACTTGCAGAAACATGTTTATTTCTGCTGAAAAACACGTTTTGACCCTTCCTGCACACTGGGGTTAAGAGCTGAGAGTGTGGGCTCTTCTGAACCTTGCTGTTACATGGGGATTCAGTTGTCTGAAAAAACGCGTTTATTTCGGGCTGAGAAACACGTTTTGAAAAGTGTTCTGTTACTGCCCCATAACTTACATGGGGTTGACCAAACTTGCAGAAACATGTTTATTTCTGCTGAAAAACACGTTTTTACCCTTTCTGCACACTGGGGTTAAGATCTGAGTGTGTGGGCTCCTCTGAGTCTTGCTGTTACATGGGGATTCAGTTGTCTGAAAAAAACGCGTTTATTTCGGGCTGAAAAACACGTTTTGAAAAGTGTTCTGTTACTGCCCCATAACTTACATGGGGTTGACCAAACTTGCAGAAACATGTTTATTTCTGCTGAAAAACACGTTTTGACCCTTTCTGCACACTGGGGTTAAGATCTGAGTGTGTGGGCTCCTCTGAGCTTGCTGTTACATGGGGATTCAGTTGTCTGAAAAAACGCGTTTATTTCGGGCTGAAAAACACGTTTTGAAAAGTGTGCTGTTACTGTCCCATAACTTACATGGGGTTGACCAAACTTGCAGAAACATGTTTATTTCTGCTGAAAAACACGTTTTGACACTTTCTGCACACTGGGGTTAAGAGCTGAGTGTGTGGGCTCTTCTGAGCCTTGCTGTTGCATGGGGATTCAGTTGTCTGAAAAAACGCGTTTATTTCGGGCTGAAAAACACGTTTTGAAAAGTGTTCTGTTACTGCCCCATAACTTACATGGGGTTGACCAAACGTGCAGAAACATTTTTATTTCTGCTGAAAAACACGTTTTGACCCTTCCTGCACACTGGGGTTAAGAGCTGAGTGTGTGGGCTCCTCTGAGCCTTGCTGTTACATGGTGATTCAGTTGTCTGAAAAAACGCGTTTATTTCGGGCTGAAAAACACGTTTTGAAAAGTGTTCTGTTACTGCCCCATAACTTACATGGGGTTGACCAAACTTGCAGAAACATGTTTATTTCTGCTGAAAAACACGTTTTGACTCTTTCTGCACACTGGGGTTAAGAGCTGAGTGTGTGGGCTCTTCTGAGCCTTGCTGTTGCATGGGGATTCAGTTGTCTGAAAAAACGCGTTTATTTCGGGCTGAAAAACACGTTTTGAAAAGTGTTCTGTTACTGCCCCATAACTTACATGGGGTTGACCAAACTTGCAGAAACATGTTTATTTCTGCTGAAAAACACGTTTTGACCCTTCCTGCACACTGGGGTTAAGAGCTGAGAGTGTGGGCTCTTCTGAACCTTGCTGTTACATGGGGATTCAGTTGTCTGAAAAAACGCGTTTATTTCGGGCTGAAAAACACGTTTTGAAAAGTGTTCTGTTACTGCCCCATAACTTACATGGGGTTGACCAAACTTGCAGAAACATGTTTATTTCTGCTGAAAAACACGTTTTTACCCTTTCTGCACACTGGGGTTAAGATCTGAGTGTGTGGGCTCCTCTGAGTCTTGCTGTTACATGGGGATTCAGTTGTCTGAAAAAACGCGTTTATTTCGGGCTGAAAAACACGTTTTGAAAAGTGTTCTGTTACTGTCCCATAACTTACATGGGGTTGACCAAACTTGCAGAAACATGTTTATTTCTGCTGAAAAACACGTTTTGACACTTTCTGCACACTGGGGCTAAGAGCTGAGTGTGTGGGCTCCTCTGAGCCTTGCTGTTACATGGGGATTCAGTTGTCTGAAAAAACGCGTTTATTTCGGGCTGAAAAACACGTTTTGAAAAGTGTTCTGTTACTGCCCCATAACTTACATGGGGTTGACCAAACTTGCAGAAACATGTTTATTTCTGCTGAAAAACACGTTTTGACTCTTTCTGCACACTGGGGTTAAGAGCTGACTGTGTGGGCTCCTCTGAGCCTTGCTGTTACATGGTGATTCAGTTGTCTGAAAAAACGCGTTTATTTCGGGCTGAAAAACACGTTTTGAAAAGTGTTCTGTTACTGCCCCATAACTTACATGGGGTTGACCAAACTTGCAGAAACATGTTTATTTCTGCTGAAAAACACGTTTTGACCCTTCCTGCACACTGGGGTTAAGAGCTGAGTGTGTGGGCTCTTCTGAGCCTTGCTGTTACATGGTGATTCAGTTGTCTGAAAAAACGCGTTTATTTCGGGCTGAAAAACACGTTTTGAAAAGTGTTCTGTTACTGCCCCATAACTTACATGGGGTTGACCAAACTTGCAGAAACATGTTTATTTCTGCTGAAAAACACGTTTTGACCCTTTCTGCACACTGGGGTTAAGATCTGAGTGTGTGGGCTCCTCTGAGCCTTGCTGTTACATGGGGATTCAGTTGTCTGAAAAAACGCGTTTATTTCGGGCTGAAAAACACGTTTTGAAAAGTGTGCTGTTACTGTCCCATAACTTACATGGGGTTGACCAAACTTGCAGAAACATGTTTATTTCTGCTGAAAAACACGTTTTGACACTTTCTGCACACTGGGGCTAAGAGCTGAGTGTGTGGGCTCCTCTGAGCCTTGCTGTTACATGGGGATTCAGTTGTCTGAAAAAACGCGTTTATTTCGGGCTGAAAAACACGTTTTGAAAAGTGTTCTGTTACTGCCCCATAACTTACATGGGGTTGACCAAACTTGCAGAAACATGTTTATTTCTGCTGAAAAACACGTTTTGACTCTTTCTGCACACTGGGGTTAAGAGCTGAGTGTGTGGGCTCTTCTGAGCCTTGCTGTTGCATGGGGATTCAGTTGTCTGAAAAAACGCGTTTATTTCGGGCTGAAAAACACGTTTTGAAAAGTGTTCTGTTACTGCCCCATAACTTACATGGGGTTGACCAAACTTGCAGAAACATGTTTATTTCTGCTGAAAAACACGTTTTAACCCTTCCTGCACACTGGGGTTAAGAGCTCAGTGTGTGGGCTCCTCTGAGCCTTGCTGTTACATGGTGATTCAGTTGTCTGAAAAAACGCGTTTATTTCGGGCTGAAAAACACGTTTTGAAAAGTGTTCTGTTACTGCCCCATAACTTACATGGGGTTGACCAAACTTGCAGAAACATGTTTTTTTCTGCTGAAAAACACGTTTTGACCCTTTCTGCACACTGGGGTTAAGATCTGAGTGTGTGGGCTCTTCTGAGCCTTGCTGTTACATGGTGATTCAGTTGTCTGAAAAAACGCGTTTATTTCGGGCTGAAAAACACGTTTTGAAAAGTGTTCTGTTACTGCCCCATAACTTACATGGGGTTGACCAAACTTGCAGAAACATGTTTATTTCTGCTGAAAAACACGTTTTGACCCTTTCTGCAAACTGGGGTTAAGATCTGAGTGTGTGGGCTCCTCTGAGCCTTGCTGTTACATGGGGATTCAGTTGTCTGAAAAAACGCGTTTATTTCGGGCTGAAAAACACGTTTTGAAAAGTGTGCTGTTACTGTCCCATAACTTACATGGGGTTGACCAAACTTGCAGAAACATGTTTATTTCTGCTGAAAAACACGTTTTGACTCTTTCTGCACACTGGGGTTAAGAGCTGAGTGTGTGGGCTCTTCTGAACCTTGCTGTTACATGGGGATTCAGTTGTCTGAAAAAACGCGTTTATTTCGGGCTGAAAAACACGTTTTGAAAAGTGTTCTGTTACTGCCCCATAACTTACATGGGGTTGACCAAACTTGCAGAAACATGTTTATTTCTGCTGAAAAACACGTTTTGACTCTTTCTGCACACTGGGGTTAAGAGCTGAGTGTGTGGGCTCCTCTGAGCCTTGCTGTTACATGGTGATTCAGTTGTCTGAAAAAACGCGTTTATTTCGGGCTGAAAAACACGTTTTGAAAAGTGTTCTGTTACTGCCCCATAACTTACATGGGGTTGACCAAACTTGCAGAAACATGTTTATTTCTGCTGAAAAACACGTTTTGACTCTTTCTGCACACTGGGGTTAAGAGCTGAGTGTGTGGGCTCTTCTGAGCCTTGCTGTTGCATGGGGATTCAGTTGTCTGAAAAAACGCGTTTATTTCGGGCTGAAAAACACGTTTTGAAAAGTGTTCTGTTACTGCCCCATAACTTACATGGGGTTGACCAAACTTGCAGAAACATGTTTATTTCTGCTGAAAAACACGTTTTGACCCTTCCTGCACACTGGGGTTAAGAGCTGAGAGTGTGGGCTCTTCTGAACCTTGCTGTTACATGGGGATTCAGTTGTCTGAAAAAACGCGTTTATTTCGGGCTGAAAAACACGTTTTGAAAAGTGTTCTGTTACTTCCCCATAACTTACATGGGGTTAACCAAACTTGCAGAAACATGTTTATTTCTGCTGAAAAACACGTTTTGACCCTTTCTGCACACTGGGGTTAAGATCTGAGTGTGTGGGCTCCTCTGAGCCTTGCTGTTACATGGGGATTCAGTTTTCTGAAAAAACGCGTTTATTTCGGGCTGAAAAACACGTTTTGAAAAGTGTGCTGTTACTGTCCCATAACTTACATGGGGTTGACCAAACTTGCAGAAACATGTTTATTTCTGCTGAAAAACACGTTTTGACACTTTCTGCACACTGGGGCTAAGAGCTGAGTGTGTGGGCTCCTCTGAGCCTTGCTGTTACATGGGGATTCAGTTGTCTGAAAAAACGCGTTTATTTCGGGCTGAAAAACACGTTTTGAAAAGTGTTCTGTTACTGCCCCATAACTTACATGGGGTTGACCAAACTTGCAGAAACATGTTTATTTCTGCTGAAAAACACGTTTTGACTCTTTCTGCACACTGAGGTTAAGAGCTGAGTGTGTGGGCTCCTCTGAGCCTTGCTGTTACATGGTGATTCAGTTGTCTGAAAAAACGCGTTTATTTCGGGCTGAAAAACACGTTTTGAAAAGTGTTCTGTTACTGCCCCATAACTTACATGGGGTTGACCAAACTTGCAGAAACATGTTTATTTCTGCTGAAAAACACGTTTTGACTCTTTCTGCACACTGGGGTTAAGAGCTGAGTGTGTGGGCTCCTCTGAGCCTTGCTGTTACATGGGGATTCAGTTGTCTGAAAAAACGCGTTTATTTCGGGCTGAAAAATACGTTTTGAAAAGTGTTCTGTTACTGCCCCATAACTTACATGGGGTTGACCAAACTTGCAGAAACATGTTTATTTCTGCTGAAAAACACGTTTTGACCCTTCCTGCACACTGGGGTTAAGAGCTGAGAGTGTGGGCTCTTCTGAACCTTGCTGTTACATGGGGATTCAGTTGTCTGAAAAAACGCGTTTATTTCGGGCTGAAAAACACGTTTTGAAAAGTGTTCTGTTACTTCCCCATAACTTACATGGGGTTAACCAAACTTGCAGAAACATGTTTATTTCTGCTGAAAAACACGTTTTTACCCTTTCTGCACACTAGGGTTAAGATCTGAGTGTGTGGGCTCCTCTGAGTCTTGCTGTTACATGGGGATTCAGTTGTCTGAAAAAACGCGTTTATTTCGGGCTGAAAAACACGTTTTGAAAAGTGTTCTGTTACTGCCCCATAACTTACATGGGGTTGACCAAACTTGCAGAAACATGTTTATTTCTGCTGAAAAACACGTTTTGACCCTTTCTGCACACTGGGGTTAAGATCTGAGTGTGTGGGCTCCTCTGAGCCTTGCTGTTACATGGGGATTCAGTTGTCTGAAAAAACGCGTTTATTTCGGGCTGAAAAACACGTTTTGAAAAGTGTGCTGTTACTGTCCCATAACTTACATGGGGTTGACCAAACTTGCAGAAACATGTTTATTTCTGCTGAAAAACACGTTTTGACACTTTCTGCACACTGGGGTTAAGAGCTGAGTGTGTGGGCTCTTCTGAGCCTTGCTGTTGCATGGGGATTCAGTTGTCTGAAAAAACGCGTTTATTTCGGGCTGAAAAACACGTTTTGAAAAGTGTTCTGTTACTGCCCCATAACTTACATGGGGTTGACCAAACTTGCAGAAACATGTTTATTTCTGCTGAAAAACACGTTTTGACCCTTCCTGCACACTGGGGTTAAGAGCTGAGTGTGTGGGCTCCTCTTAGCCTTGCTGTTACATGGTGATTCAGTTGTCTGAAAAAACGCGTTTATTTCGGGCTGAAAAACACGTTTTGAAAAGTGTTCTGTTACTGCCCCATAACTTACATGGGGTTGACCAAACTTGCAGAAACATGTTTATTTCTGCTGAAAAACACGTTTTGACCCTTCCTGCACACTGGGGTTAAGAGCTGAGAGTGTGGGCTCTTCTGAACCTTGCTGTTACATGGGGATTCAGTTGTCTGAAAAAACGCGTTTATTTCGGGCTGAAAAACACGTTTTGAAAAGTGTTCTGTTACTGCCCCATAACTTACATGGGGTTGACCAAACTTGCAGAAACATGTTTATTTCTGCTGAAAAACACGTTTTGACCCTTTCTGCACACTGGGGTTAAGATCTGAGTGTGTGGGCTCCTCTGAGCCTTGCTGTTACATGGGGATTCAGTTGTCTGAAAAAACGCGTTTATTTCGGGCTGAAAAACACGTTTTGAAAAGTGTGCTGTTACTGTCCCATAACTTACATGGGGTTGACCAAACTTGCAGAAACATGTTTATTTCTGCTGAAAAACACGTTTTGACACTTTCTGCACACTGGGGTTAAGAGCTGAGTGTGTGGGCTCTTCTGAGCCTTGCTGTTGCATGGGGATTCAGTTGTCTGAAAAAACGCGTTTATTTCGGGCTGAAAAACACGTTTTGAAAAGTGTTCTGTTACTGCCCCATAACTTACATGGGGTTGACCAAACTTGCAGAAACATGTTTATTTCTGCTGAAAAACACGTTTTGACCCTTCCTGCACACTGGGGTTAAGAGCTGAGTGTGTGGGCTCCTCTTAGCCTTGCTGTTACATGGTGATTCAGTTGTCTGAAAAAACGCGTTTATTTCGGGCTGAAAAACACGTTTTGAAAAGTGTTCTGTTACTGCCCCATAACTTACATGGGGTTGACCAAACTTGCAGAAACATGTTTATTTCTGCTGAAAAACACGTTTTGACCCTTCCTGCACACTGGGGTTAAGAGCTGAGAGTGTGGGCTCTTCTGAACCTTGCTGTTACATGGGGATTCAGTTGTCTGAAAAAACGCGTTTATTTCGGGCTGAAAAACACGTTTTGAAAAGTGTTCTGTTACTGCCCCATAACTTACATGGGGTTGACCAAACTTGCAGAAACATGTTTATTTCTGCTGAAAAACACGTTTTTACCCTTTCTGCACACTGGGGTTAAGATCTGAGTGTGTGGGCTCCTCTGAGTCTTGCTGTTACATGGGGATTCAGTTGTCTGAAAAAAACGCGTTTATTTCGGGCTGAAAAACACGTTTTGAAAAGTGTGCTGTTACTGTCCCATAACTTACATGGGGTTGACCAAACTTGCAGAAACATGTTTATTTCTGCTGAAAAACACGTTTTGACCCTTTCTGCACACTGGGGTTAAGATCTGAGTGTGTGGGCTCCTCTGAGCTTGCTGTTACATGGGGATTCAGTTGTCTGAAAAAACGCGTTTATTTCGGGCTGAAAAACACGTTTTGAAAAGTGTGCTGTTACTGTCCCATAACTTACATGGGGTTGACCAAACTTGCAGAAACATGTTTATTTCTGCTGAAAAACACGTTTTGACACTTTCTGCACACTGGGGTTAAGAGCTGAGTGTGTGGGCTCTTCTGAGCCTTGCTGTTGCATGGGGATTCAGTTGTCTGAAAAAACGCGTTTATTTCGGGCTGAAAAACACGTTTTGAAAAGTGTTCTGTTACTGCCCCATAACTTACATGGGGTTGACCAAACTTGCAGAAACATTTTTATTTCTGCTGAAAAACACGTTTTGACCCTTCCTGCACACTGGGGTTAAGAGCTGAGTGTGTGGGCTCCTCTGAGCCTTGCTGTTACATGGTGATTCAGTTGTCTGAAAAAACGCGTTTATTTCGGGCTGAAAAACACGTTTTGAAAAGTGTTCTGTTACTGCCCCATAACTTACATGGGGTTGACCAAACTTGCAGAAACATGTTTATTTCTGCTGAAAAACACGTTTTGACTCTTTCTGCACACTGGGGTTAAGAGCTGAGTGTGTGGGCTCTTCTGAGCCTTGCTGTTGCATGGGGATTCAGTTGTCTGAAAAAACGCGTTTATTTCGGGCTGAAAAACACGTTTTGAAAAGTGTTCTGTTACTGCCCCATAACTTACATGGGGTTGACCAAACTTGCAGAAACATGTTTATTTCTGCTGAAAAACACGTTTTGACCCTTCCTGCACACTGGGGTTAAGAGCTGAGAGTGTGGGCTCTTCTGAACCTTGCTGTTACATGGGGATTCAGTTGTCTGAAAAAACGCGTTTATTTCGGGCTGAAAAACACGTTTTGAAAAGTGTTCTGTTACTGCCCCATAACTTACATGGGGTTGACCAAACTTGCAGAAACATGTTTATTTCTGCTGAAAAACACGTTTTTACCCTTTCTGCACACTGGGGTTAAGATCTGAGTGTGTGGGCTCCTCTGAGTCTTGCTGTTACATGGGGATTCAGTTGTCTGAAAAAACGCGTTTATTTCGGGCTGAAAAACACGTTTTGAAAAGTGTTCTGTTACTGCCCCATAACTTACATGGGGTTGACCAAACTTGCAGAAACATGTTTATTTCTGCTGAAAAACACGTTTTGACCCTTTCTGCACACTGGGGTTAAGATCTGAGTGTGTGGGCTCCTCTGAGCTTGCTGTTACATGGGGATTCAGTTGTCTGAAAAAAACGCGTTTATTTCGGGCTGAAAAACACGTTTTGAAAAGTGTGCTGTTACTGTCCCATAACTTACATGGGGTTGACCAAACTTGCAGAAACATGTTTATTTCTGCTGAAAAACACGTTTTGACACTTTCTGCACACTGGGGCTAAGAGCTGAGTGTGTGGGCTCCTCTGAGCCTTGCTGTTACATGGGGATTCAGTTGTCTGAAAAAACGCGTTTATTTCGGGCTGAAAAACACGTTTTGAAAAGTGTTCTGTTACTGCCCCATAACTTACATGGGGTTGACCAAACTTGCAGAAACATGTTTATTTCTGCTGAAAAACACGTTTTGACCCTTCCTGCACACTGGGGTTAAGAGCTGAGTGTGTGGGCTCTTCTGAGCCTTGCTGTTACATGGTGATTCAGTTGTCTGAAAAAACGCGTTTATTTCGGGCTGAAAAACACGTTTTGAAAAGTGTTCTGTTACTGCCCCATAACTTACATGGGGTTGACCAAACTTGCAGAAACATGTTTATTTCTGCTGAAAAACACGTTTTGACCCTTTCTGCACACTGGGGTTAAGATCTGAGTGTGTGGGCTCCTCTGAGCCTTGCTGTTACATGGGGATTCAGTTGTCTGAAAAAACGCGTTTATTTCGGGCTGAAAAACACGTTTTGAAAAGTGTGCTGTTACTGTCCCATAACTTACATGGGGTTGACCAAACTTGCAGAAACATGTTTATTTCTGCTGAAAAACACGTTTTGACACTTTCTGCACACTGGGGCTAAGAGCTGAGTGTGTGGGCTCCTCTGAGCCTTGCTGTTACATGGGGATTCAGTTGTCTGAAAAAACGCGTTTATTTCGGGCTGAAAAACACGTTTTGAAAAGTGTTCTGTTACTGCCCCATAACTTACATGGGGTTGACCAAACTTGCAGAAACATGTTTATTTCTGCTGAAAAACACGTTTTGACTCTTTCTGCACACTGGGGTTAAGAGCTGAGTGTGTGGGCTCTTCTGAGCCTTGCTGTTGCATGGGGATTCAGTTGTCTGAAAAAACGCGTTTATTTCGGGCTGAAAAACACGTTTTGAAAAGTGTTCTGTTACTGCCCCATAACTTACATGGGGTTGACCAAACTTGCAGAAACATGTTTATTTCTGCTGAAAAACACGTTTTGACCCTTCCTGCACACTGGGGTTAAGAGCTGAGAGTGTGGGCTCTTCTGAACCTTGCTGTTACATGGGGATTCAGTTGTCTGAAAAAACGCGTTTATTTCGGGCTGAAAAACACGTTTTGAAAAGTGTTCTGTTACTGCCCCATAACTTACATGGGGTTGACCAAACTTGCAGAAACATGTTTATTTCTGCTGAAAAACACGTTTTTACCCTTTCTGCACACTGGGGTTAAGATCTGAGTGTGTGGGCTCCTCTGAGTCTTGCTGTTACATGGGGATTCAGTTGTCTGAAAAAACGCGTTTATTTCGGGCTGAAAAACACGTTTTGAAAAGTGTTCTGTTACTGTCCCATAACTTACATGGGGTTGACCAAACTTGCAGAAACATGTTTATTTCTGCTGAAAAACACGTTTTGACACTTTCTGCACACTGGGGCTAAGAGCTGAGTGTGTGGGCTCCTCTGAGCCTTGCTGTTACATGGGGATTCAGTTGTCTGAAAAAACGCGTTTATTTCGGGCTGAAAAACACGTTTTGAAAAGTGTTCTGTTACTGCCCCATAACTTACATGGGGTTGACCAAACTTGCAGAAACATGTTTATTTCTGCTGAAAAACACGTTTTGACTCTTTCTGCACACTGGGGTTAAGAGCTGACTGTGTGGGCTCCTCTGAGCCTTGCTGTTACATGGTGATTCAGTTGTCTGAAAAAACGCGTTTATTTCGGGCTGAAAAACACGTTTTGAAAAGTGTTCTGTTACTGCCCCATAACTTACATGGGGTTGACCAAACTTGCAGAAACATGTTTATTTCTGCTGAAAAACACGTTTTGACCCTTCCTGCACACTGGGGTTAAGAGCTGAGTGTGTGGGCTCTTCTGAGCCTTGCTGTTACATGGTGATTCAGTTGTCTGAAAAAACGCGTTTATTTCGGGCTGAAAAACACGTTTTGAAAAGTGTTCTGTTACTGCCCCATAACTTACATGGGGTTGACCAAACTTGCAGAAACATGTTTATTTCTGCTGAAAAACACGTTTTGACCCTTTCTGCACACTGGGGCTAAGAGCTGAGTGTGTGGGCTCCTCTGAGCCTTGCTGTTACATGGGGATTCAGTTGTCTGAAAAAACGCGTTTATTTCGGGCTGAAAAACACGTTTTGAAAAGTGTTCTGTTACTGCCCCATAACTTACATGGGGTTGACCAAACTTGCAGAAACATGTTTATTTCTGCGGAAAAACACGTTTTGACTCTTTCTGCACACTGGGGTTAAGAGCTGAGTGTGTGGGCTC
The DNA here is from genome assembly GCF_059453375.1 of Lepisosteus platostomus. Classification (NCBI taxonomy): domain Eukaryota; kingdom Metazoa; phylum Chordata; class Actinopteri; order Semionotiformes; family Lepisosteidae; genus Lepisosteus; species Lepisosteus platostomus. The sequence goes on along the minus strand of NW_028291534.1, from coordinate 64,379 downwards.
TTCTGAGCCTTGCTGTTGCATGGGGATTCAGTTGTCTGAAAAAACGCGTTTATTTCGGGCTGAAAAACACGTTTTGAAAAGTGTTCTGTTACTGCCCCATAACTTACATGGGGTTGACCAAACTTGCAGAAACATGTTTATTTCTGCTGAAAAACACGTTTTAACCCTTCCTGCACACTGGGGTTAAGAGCTCAGTGTGTGGGCTCCTCTGAGCCTTGCTGTTACATGGTGATTCAGTTGTCTGAAAAAACGCGTTTATTTCGGGCTGAAAAACACGTTTTGAAAAGTGTTCTGTTACTGCCCCATAACTTACATGGGGTTGACCAAACTTGCAGAAACATGTTTTTTTCTGCTGAAAAACACGTTTTGACCCTTTCTGCACACTGGGGTTAAGATCTGAGTGTGTGGGCTCTTCTGAGCCTTGCTGTTACATGGTGATTCAGTTGTCTGAAAAAACGCGTTTATTTCGGGCTGAAAAACACGTTTTGAAAAGTGTTCTGTTACTGCCCCATAACTTACATGGGGTTGACCAAACTTGCAGAAACATGTTTATTTCTGCTGAAAAACACGTTTTGACCCTTTCTGCAAACTGGGGTTAAGATCTGAGTGTGTGGGCTCCTCTGAGCCTTGCTGTTACATGGGGATTCAGTTGTCTGAAAAAACGCGTTTATTTCGGGCTGAAAAACACGTTTTGAAAAGTGTGCTGTTACTGTCCCATAACTTACATGGGGTTGACCAAACTTGCAGAAACATGTTTATTTCTGCTGAAAAACACGTTTTGACTCTTTCTGCACACTGGGGTTAAGAGCTGAGTGTGTGGGCTCTTCTGAACCTTGCTGTTACATGGGGATTCAGTTGTCTGAAAAAACGCGTTTATTTCGGGCTGAAAAACACGTTTTGAAAAGTGTTCTGTTACTGCCCCATAACTTACATGGGGTTGACCAAACTTGCAGAAACATGTTTATTTCTGCTGAAAAACACGTTTTGACTCTTTCTGCACACTGGGGTTAAGAGCTGAGTGTGTGGGCTCCTCTGAGCCTTGCTGTTACATGGTGATTCAGTTGTCTGAAAAAACGCGTTTATTTCGGGCTGAAAAACACGTTTTGAAAAGTGTTCTGTTACTGCCCCATAACTTACATGGGGTTGACCAAACTTGCAGAAACATGTTTATTTCTGCTGAAAAACACGTTTTGACTCTTTCTGCACACTGGGGTTAAGAGCTGAGTGTGTGGGCTCTTCTGAGCCTTGCTGTTGCATGGGGATTCAGTTGTCTGAAAAAACGCGTTTATTTCGGGCTGAAAAACACGTTTTGAAAAGTGTTCTGTTACTGCCCCATAACTTACATGGGGTTGACCAAACTTGCAGAAACATGTTTATTTCTGCTGAAAAACACGTTTTGACCCTTCCTGCACACTGGGGTTAAGAGCTGAGAGTGTGGGCTCTTCTGAACCTTGCTGTTACATGGGGATTCAGTTGTCTGAAAAAACGCGTTTATTTCGGGCTGAAAAACACGTTTTGAAAAGTGTTCTGTTACTTCCCCATAACTTACATGGGGTTAACCAAACTTGCAGAAACATGTTTATTTCTGCTGAAAAACACGTTTTGACCCTTTCTGCACACTGGGGTTAAGATCTGAGTGTGTGGGCTCCTCTGAGCCTTGCTGTTACATGGGGATTCAGTTGTCTGAAAAAACGCGTTTATTTCGGGCTGAAAAACACGTTTTGAAAAGTGTGCTGTTACTGTCCCATAACTTACATGGGGTTGACCAAACTTGCAGAAACATGTTTATTTCTGCTGAAAAACACGTTTTGACACTTTCTGCACACTGGGGCTAAGAGCTGAGTGTGTGGGCTCCTCTGAGCCTTGCTGTTACATGGGGATTCAGTTGTCTGAAAAAACGCGTTTATTTCGGGCTGAAAAACACGTTTTGAAAAGTGTTCTGTTACTGCCCCATAACTTACATGGGGTTGACCAAACTTGCAGAAACATGTTTATTTCTGCTGAAAAACACGTTTTGACTCTTTCTGCACACTGGGGTTAAGAGCTGAGTGTGTGGGCTCCTCTGAGCCTTGCTGTTACATGGTGATTCAGTTGTCTGAAAAAACGCGTTTATTTCGGGCTGAAAAACACGTTTTGAAAAGTGTTCTGTTACTGCCCCATAACTTACATGGGGTTGACCAAACTTGCAGAAACATGTTTATTTCTGCTGAAAAACACGTTTTGACTCTTTCTGCACACTGGGGTTAAGAGCTGAGTGTGTGGGCTCCTCTGAGCCTTGCTGTTACATGGGGATTCAGTTGTCTGAAAAAACGCGTTTATTTCGGGCTGAAAAATACGTTTTGAAAAGTGTTCTGTTACTGCCCCATAACTTACATGGGGTTGACCAAACTTGCAGAAACATGTTTATTTCTGCTGAAAAACACGTTTTGACCCTTCCTGCACACTGGGGTTAAGAGCTGAGAGTGTGGGCTCTTCTGAACCTTGCTGTTACATGGGGATTCAGTTGTCTGAAAAAACGCGTTTATTTCGGGCTGAAAAACACGTTTTGAAAAGTGTTCTGTTACTTCCCCATAACTTACATGGGGTTAACCAAACTTGCAGAAACATGTTTATTTCTGCTGAAAAACACGTTTTTACCCTTTCTGCACACTACGGTTAAGATCTGAGTGTGTGGGCTCCTCTGAGTCTTGCTGTTACATGGGGATTCAGTTGTCTGAAAAAACGCGTTTATTTCGGGCTGAAAAACACGTTTTGAAAAGTGTTCTGTTACTGCCCCATAACTTACATGGGGTTGACCAAACTTGCAGAAACATGTTTATTTCTGCTGAAAAACACGTTTTGACCCTTTCTGCACACTGGGGTTAAGATCTGAGTGTGTGGGCTCCTCTGAGCTTGCTGTTACATGGGGATTCAGTTGTCTGAAAAAAACGCGTTTATTTCGGGCTGAAAAACACGTTTTGAAAAGTGTGCTGTTACTGTCCCATAACTTACATGGGGTTGACCAAACTTGCAGAAACATGTTTATTTCTGCTGAAAAACACGTTTTGACACTTTCTGCACACTGGGGCTAAGAGCTGAGTGTGTGGGCTCCTCTGAGCCTTGCTGTTACATGGGGATTCAGTTGTCTGAAAAAACGCGTTTATTTCGGGCTGAAAAACACGTTTTGAAAAGTGTTCTGTTACTGCCCCATAACTTACATGGGGTTGACCAAACTTGCAGAAACATGTTTATTTCTGCTGAAAAACACGTTTTGACCCTTCCTGCACACTGGGGTTAAGAGCTGAGTGTGTGGGCTCTTCTGAGCCTTGCTGTTACATGGTGATTCAGTTGTCTGAAAAAACGCGTTTATTTCGGGCTGAAAAACACGTTTTGAAAAGTGTTCTGTTACTGCCCCATAACTTACATGGGGTTGACCAAACTTGCAGAAACATGTTTATTTCTGCTGAAAAACACGTTTTGACCCTTTCTGCACACTGGGGTTAAGATCTGAGTGTGTGGGCTCCTCTGAGCCTTGCTGTTACATGGGGATTCAGTTGTCTGAAAAAACGCGTTTATTTCGGGCTGAAAAACACGTTTTGAAAAGTGTGCTGTTACTGTCCCATAACTTACATGGGGTTGACCAAACTTGCAGAAACATGTTTATTTCTGCTGAAAAACACGTTTTGACACTTTCTGCACACTGGGGCTAAGAGCTGAGTGTGTGGGCTCCTCTGAGCCTTGCTGTTACATGGGGATTCAGTTGTCTGAAAAAACGCGTTTATTTCGGGCTGAAAAACACGTTTTGAAAAGTGTTCTGTTACTGCCCCATAACTTACATGGGGTTGACCAAACTTGCAGAAACATGTTTATTTCTGCTGAAAAACACGTTTTGACTCTTTCTGCACACTGGGGTTAAGAGCTGAGTGTGTGGGCTCTTCTGAGCCTTGCTGTTGCATGGGGATTCAGTTGTCTGAAAAAACGCGTTTATTTCGGGCTGAAAAACACGTTTTGAAAAGTGTTCTGTTACTGCCCCATAACTTACATGGGGTTGACCAAACTTGCAGAAACATGTTTATTTCTGCTGAAAAACACGTTTTGACCCTTCCTGCACACTGGGGTTAAGAGCTGAGAGTGTGGGCTCTTCTGAACCTTGCTGTTACATGGGGATTCAGTTGTCTGAAAAAACGCGTTTATTTCGGGCTGAAAAACACGTTTTGAAAAGTGTTCTGTTACTGCCCCATAACTTACATGGGGTTGACCAAACTTGCAGAAACATGTTTATTTCTGCTGAAAAACACGTTTTTACCCTTTCTGCACACTGGGGTTAAGATCTGAGTGTGTGGGCTCCTCTGAGTCTTGCTGTTACATGGGGATTCAGTTGTCTGAAAAAACGCGTTTATTTCGGGCTGAAAAACACGTTTTGAAAAGTGTTCTGTTACTGTCCCATAACTTACATGGGGTTGACCAAACTTGCAGAAACATGTTTATTTCTGCTGAAAAACACGTTTTGACACTTTCTGCACACTGGGGCTAAGAGCTGAGTGTGTGGGCTCCTCTGAGCCTTGCTGTTACATGGGGATTCAGTTGTCTGAAAAAACGCGTTTATTTCGGGCTGAAAAACACGTTTTGAAAAGTGTTCTGTTACTGCCCCATAACTTACATGGGGTTGACCAAACTTGCAGAAACATGTTTATTTCTGCTGAAAAACACGTTTTGACTCTTTCTGCACACTGGGGTTAAGAGCTGACTGTGTGGGCTCCTCTGAGCCTTGCTGTTACATGGTGATTCAGTTGTCTGAAAAAACGCGTTTATTTCGGGCTGAAAAACACGTTTTGAAAAGTGTTCTGTTACTGCCCCATAACTTACATGGGGTTGACCAAACTTGCAGAAACATGTTTATTTCTGCTGAAAAACACGTTTTGACCCTTCCTGCACACTGGGGTTAAGAGCTGAGTGTGTGGGCTCTTCTGAGCCTTGCTGTTACATGGTGATTCAGTTGTCTGAAAAAACGCGTTTATTTCGGGCTGAAAAACACGTTTTGAAAAGTGTTCTGTTACTGCCCCATAACTTACATGGGGTTGACCAAACTTGCAGAAACATGTTTATTTCTGCTGAAAAACACGTTTTGACCCTTTCTGCACACTGGGGCTAAGAGCTGAGTGTGTGGGCTCCTCTGAGCCTTGCTGTTACATGGGGATTCAGTTGTCTGAAAAAACGCGTTTATTTCGGGCTGAAAAACACGTTTTGAAAAGTGTTCTGTTACTGCCCCATAACTTACATGGGGTTGACCAAACTTGCAGAAACATGTTTATTTCTGCGGAAAAACACGTTTTGACTCTTTCTGCACACTGGGGTTAAGAGCTGAGTGTGTGGGCTCTTCTGAGCCTTGCTGTTGCATGGGGATTCAGTTGTCTGAAAAAACGCGTTTATTTCGGGCTGAAAAACACGTTTTGAAAAGTGTTCTGTTACTGCCCCATAACTTACATGGGGTTGACCAAACTTGCAGAAACATGTTTATTTCTGCTGAAAAACACGTTTTAACCCTTCCTGCACACTGGGGTTAAGAGCTCAGTGTGTGGGCTCCTCTGAGCCTTGCTGTTACATGGTGATTCAGTTGTCTGAAAAAACGCGTTTATTTCGGGCTGAAAAACACGTTTTGAAAAGTGTTCTGTTACTGCCCCATAACTTACATGGGGTTGACCAAACTTGCAGAAACATGTTTTTTTCTGCTGAAAAACACGTTTTGACCCTTTCTGCACACTGGGGTTAAGATCTGAGTGTGTGGGCTCTTCTGAGCCTTGCTGTTACATGGTGATTCAGTTGTCTGAAAAAACGCGTTTATTTCGGGCTGAAAAACACGTTTTGAAAAGTGTTCTGTTACTGCCCCATAACTTACATGGGGTTGACCAAACTTGCAGAAACATGTTTATTTCTGCTGAAAAACACGTTTTGACCCTTTCTGCAAACTGGGGTTAAGATCTGAGTGTGTGGGCTCCTCTGAGCCTTGCTGTTACATGGGGATTCAGTTGTCTGAAAAAACGCGTTTATTTCGGGCTGAAAAACACGTTTTGAAAAGTGTGCTGTTACTGTCCCATAACTTACATGGGGTTGACCAAACTTGCAGAAACATGTTTATTTCTGCTGAAAAACACGTTTTGACTCTTTCTGCACACTGGGGTTAAGAGCTGAGTGTGTGGGCTCTTCTGAACCTTGCTGTTACATGGGGATTCAGTTGTCTGAAAAAACGCGTTTATTTCGGGCTGAAAAACACGTTTTGAAAAGTGTTCTGTTACTGCCCCATAACTTACATGGGGTTGACCAAACTTGCAGAAACATGTTTATTTCTGCTGAAAAACACGTTTTGACTCTTTCTGCACACTGGGGTTAAGAGCTGAGTGTGTGGGCTCCTCTGAGCCTTGCTGTTACATGGTGATTCAGTTGTCTGAAAAAACGCGTTTATTTCGGGCTGAAAAACACGTTTTGAAAAGTGTTCTGTTACTGCCCCATAACTTACATGGGGTTGACCAAACTTGCAGAAACATGTTTATTTCTGCTGAAAAACACGTTTTGACTCTTTCTGCACACTGGGGTTAAGAGCTGAGTGTGTGGGCTCTTCTGAGCCTTGCTGTTGCATGGGGATTCAGTTGTCTGAAAAAACGCGTTTATTTCGGGCTGAAAAACACGTTTTGAAAAGTGTTCTGTTACTGCCCCATAACTTACATGGGGTTGACCAAACTTGCAGAAACATGTTTATTTCTGCTGAAAAACACGTTTTGACCCTTCCTGCACACTGGGGTTAAGAGCTGAGAGTGTGGGCTCTTCTGAACCTTGCTGTTACATGGGGATTCAGTTGTCTGAAAAAACGCGTTTATTTCGGGCTGAAAAACACGTTTTGAAAAGTGTTCTGTTACTTCCCCATAACTTACATGGGGTTAACCAAACTTGCAGAAACATGTTTATTTCTGCTGAAAAACACGTTTTGACCCTTTCTGCACACTGGGGTTAAGATCTGAGTGTGTGGGCTCCTCTGAGCCTTGCTGTTACATGGGGATTCAGTTGTCTGAAAAAACGCGTTTATTTCGGGCTGAAAAACACGTTTTGAAAAGTGTGCTGTTACTGTCCCATAACTTACATGGGGTTGACCAAACTTGCAGAAACATGTTTATTTCTGCTGAAAAACACGTTTTGACACTTTCTGCACACTGGGGCTAAGAGCTGAGTGTGTGGGCTCCTCTGAGCCTTGCTGTTACATGGGGATTCAGTTGTCTGAAAAAACGCGTTTATTTCGGGCTGAAAAACACGTTTTGAAAAGTGTTCTGTTACTGCCCCATAACTTACATGGGGTTGACCAAACTTGCAGAAACATGTTTATTTCTGCTGAAAAACACGTTTTGACTCTTTCTGCACACTGGGGTTAAGAGCTGAGTGTGTGGGCTCCTCTGAGCCTTGCTGTTACATGGTGATTCAGTTGTCTGAAAAAACGCGTTTATTTCGGGCTGAAAAACACGTTTTGAAAAGTGTTCTGTTACTGCCCCATAACTTACATGGGGTTGACCAAACTTGCAGAAACATGTTTATTTCTGCTGAAAAACACGTTTTGACTCTTTCTGCACACTGGGGTTAAGAGCTGAGTGTGTGGGCTCCTCTGAGCCTTGCTGTTACATGGGGATTCAGTTGTCTGAAAAAACGCGTTTATTTCGGGCTGAAAAATACGTTTTGAAAAGTGTTCTGTTACTGCCCCATAACTTACATGGGGTTGACCAAACTTGCAGAAACATGTTTATTTCTGCTGAAAAACACGTTTTGACCCTTCCTGCACACTGGGGTTAAGAGCTGAGAGTGTGGGCTCTTCTGAACCTTGCTGTTACATGGGGATTCAGTTGTCTGAAAAAACGCGTTTATTTCGGGCTGAAAAACACGTTTTGAAAAGTGTTCTGTTACTTCCCCATAACTTACATGGGGTTAACCAAACTTGCAGAAACATGTTTATTTCTGCTGAAAAACACGTTTTTACCCTTTCTGCACACTACGGTTAAGATCTGAGTGTGTGGGCTCCTCTGAGTCTTGCTGTTACATGGGGATTCAGTTGTCTGAAAAAACGCGTTTATTTCGGGCTGAAAAACACGTTTTGAAAAGTGTTCTGTTACTGCCCCATAACTTACATGGGGTTGACCAAACTTGCAGAAACATGTTTATTTCTGCTGAAAAACACGTTTTGACCCTTTCTGCACACTGGGGTTAAGATCTGAGTGTGTGGGCTCCTCTGAGCCTTGCTGTTACATGGGGATTCAGTTGTCTGAAAAAACGCGTTTATTTCGGGCTGAAAAACACGTTTTGAAAAGTGTGCTGTTACTGTCCCATAACTTACATGGGGTTGACCAAACTTGCAGAAACATGTTTATTTCTGCTGAAAAACACGTTTTGACACTTTCTGCACACTGGGGTTAAGAGCTGAGTGTGTGGGCTCTTCTGAGCCTTGCTGTTGCATGGGGATTCAGTTGTCTGAAAAAACGCGTTTATTTCGGGCTGAAAAACACGTTTTGAAAAGTGTTCTGTTACTGCCCCATAACTTACATGGGGTTGACCAAACTTGCAGAAACATGTTTATTTCTGCTGAAAAACACGTTTTGACCCTTCCTGCACACTGGGGTTAAGAGCTGAGTGTGTGGGCTCCTCTTAGCCTTGCTGTTACATGGTGATTCAGTTGTCTGAAAAAACGCGTTTATTTCGGGCTGAAAAACACGTTTTGAAAAGTGTTCTGTTACTGCCCCATAACTTACATGGGGTTGACCAAACTTGCAGAAACATGTTTATTTCTGCTGAAAAACACGTTTTGACCCTTCCTGCACACTGGGGTTAAGAGCTGAGAGTGTGGGCTCTTCTGAACCTTGCTGTTACATGGGGATTCAGTTGTCTGAAAAAACGCGTTTATTTCGGGCTGAAAAACACGTTTTGAAAAGTGTTCTGTTACTGCCCCATAAGTTACATGGGGTTGACCAAACTTGCAGAAACATGTTTATTTCTGCTGAAAAACACGTTTTGACCCTTTCTGCACACTGGGGTTAAGATCTGAGTGTGTGGGCTCCTCTGAGCCTTGCTGTTACATGGGGATTCAGTTGTCTGAAAAAACGCGTTTATTTCGGGCTGAAAAACACGTTTTGAAAAGTGTGCTGTTACTGCCCCATAACTTACATGGGGTTGACCAAACTTGCAGAAACATGTTTATTTCTGCTGAAAAACACGTTTTGACTCTTTCTGCACACTGGGGTTAAGAGCTGAGTGTGTGGGCTCTTCTGAGCCTTGCTGTTGCATGGGGATTCAGTTGTCTGAAAAAACGCGTTTATTTCGGGCTGAAAAACACGTTTTGAAAAGTGTTCTGTTACTGCCCCATAACTTACATGGGGTTGACCAAACTTGCAGAAACATGTTTATTTCTGCTGAAAAACACGTTTTGACTCTTTCTGCACACTGGGGTTAAGAGCTGAGTGTGTGGGCTCCTCTGAGCCTTGCTGTTACATGGGGATTCAGTTGTCTGAAAAAACGCGTTTATTTCGGGCTGAAAAACACGTTTTGAAAAGTGTTCTGTTACTGCCCCATAACTTACATGGGGTTGACCAAACTTGCAGAAACATGTTTATTTCTGCTGAAAAACACGTTTTGACCCTTTCTGCACACTGGGGTTAAGATCTGAGTGTGTGGGCTCTTCTGAACCTTGCTGTTGCATGGGGATTCAGTTGTCTGAAAAAACGCGTTTATTTCGGGCTGAAAAACACGTTTTGAAAAGTGTTCTGTTACTGCCCCATAACTTACATGGGGTTGACCAAACTTGCAGAAACATGTTTATTTCTGCTGAAAAACACGTTTTGACCCTTCCTGCACACTGGGGTTAAGAGCTGAGTGTGTGGGCTCCTCTGAGCCTTGCTGTTACATGGTGATTCAGTTGTCTGAAAAAACGCGTTTATTTCGGGCTGAAAAACACGTTTTGAAAAGTGTTCTGTTACTGCCCCATAACTTACATGGGGTTGACCAAACTTGCAGAAACATGTTTATTTCTGCTGAAAAACACGTTTTGACCCTTTCTGCACACTGGGGTTAAGATCTGAGTGTGTGGGCTCCTCTGAGCCTTGCTGTTACATGGGGATTCAGTTGTCTGAAAAAACGCGTTTATTTCGGGCTGAAAAACACGTTTTGAAAAGTGTGCTGTTACTGTCCCATAACTTACATGGGGTTGACCAAACTTGCAGAAACATGTTTATTTCTGCTGAAAAACACGTTTTGACACTTTCTGCACACTGGGGCTAAGAGCTGAGTGTGTGGGCTCCTCTGAGCCTTGCTGTTACATGGGGATTCAGTTGTCTGAAAAAACGCGTTTATTTCGGGCTGAAAAACACGTTTTGAAAAGTGTTCTGTTACTGCCCCATAACTTACATGGGGTTGACCAAACTTGCAGAAACATGTTTATTTCTGCTGAAAAACACGTTTTGACTCTTTCTGCACACTGGGGTTAAGAGCTGAGTGTGTGGGCTCCTCTGAGCCTTGCTGTTACATGGTGATTCAGTTGTCTGAAAAAACGCGTTTATTTCGGGCTGAAAAACACGTTTTGAAAAGTGTTCTGTTACTGCCCCATAACTTACATGGGGTTGACCAAACTTGCAGAAACATGTTTATTTCTGCTGAAAAACACGTTTTGACTCTTTCTGCACACTGGGGTTAAGAGCTGAGTGTGTGGGCTCTTCTGAGCCTTGCTGTTGCATGGGGATTCAGTTGTCTGAAAAAACGCGTTTATTTCGGGCTGAAAAACACGTTTTGAAAAGTGTTCTGTTACTGCCCCATAACTTACATGGGGTTGACCAAACTTGCAGAAACATGTTTATTTCTGCTGAAAAACACGTTTTGACCCTTCCTGCACACTGGGGTTAAGAGCTGAGAGTGTGGGCTCTTCTGAACCTTGCTGTTACATGGAGATTCAGTTGTCTGAAAAAACGCGTTTATTTCGGGCTGAAAAACACGTTTTGAAAAGTGTTCTGTTACTGCCCCATAACTTACATGGGGTTGACCAAACTTGCAGAAACATGTTTATTTCTGCTGAAAAACACGTTTTTACCCTTTCTGCACACTGGGGTTAAGATCTGAGTGTGTGGGCTCCTCTGAGTCTTGCTGTTACATGGGGATTCAGTTGTCTGAAAAAAACGCGTTTATTTCGGGCTGAAAAACACGTTTTGAAAAGTGTTCTGTTACTGCCCCATAACTTACATGGGGTTGACCAAACTTGCAGAAACATGTTTATTTCTGCTGAAAAACACGTTTTGACCCTTTCTGCACACTGGGGTTAAGATCTGAGTGTGTGGGCTCCTCTGAGCTTGCTGTTACATGGGGATTCAGTTGTCTGAAAAAACGCGTTTATTTCGGGCTGAAAAACACGTTTTGAAAAGTGTGCTGTTACTGTCCCATAACTTACATGGGGTTGACCAAACTTGCAGAAACATGTTTATTTCTGCTGAAAAACACGTTTTGACACTTTCTGCACACTGGGGTTAAGAGCTGAGTGTGTGGGCTCTTCTGAGCCTTGCTGTTGCATGGGGATTCAGTTGTCTGAAAAAACGCGTTTATTTCGGGCTGAAAAACACGTTTTGAAAAGTGTTCTGTTACTGCCCCATAACTTACATGGGGTTGACCAAACTTGCAGAAACATTTTTATTTCTGCTGAAAAACACGTTTTGACCCTTCCTGCACACTGGGGTTAAGAGCTGAGTGTGTGGGCTCCTCTGAGCCTTGCTGTTACATGGTGATTCAGTTGTCTGAAAAAACGCGTTTATTTCGGGCTGAAAAACACGTTTTGAAAAGTGTTCTGTTACTGCCCCATAACTTACATGGGGTTGACCAAACTTGCAGAAACATGTTTATTTCTGCTGAAAAACACGTTTTGACTCTTTCTGCACACTGGGGTTAAGAGCTGAGTGTGTGGGCTCTTCTGAGCCTTGCTGTTGCATGGGGATTCAGTTGTCTGAAAAAACGCGTTTATTTCGGGCTGAAAAACACGTTTTGAAAAGTGTTCTGTTACTGCCCCATAACTTACATGGGGTTGACCAAACTTGCAGAAACATGTTTATTTCTGCTGAAAAACACGTTTTGACCCTTCCTGCACACTGGGGTTAAGAGCTGAGAGTGTGGGCTCTTCTGAACCTTGCTGTTACATGGGGATTCAGATGTCTGAAAAAACGCGTTTATTTCGGGCTGAAAAACACGTTTTGAAAAGTGTTCTGTTACTGCCCCATAACTTACATGGGGTTGACCAAACTTGCAGAAACATGTTTATTTCTGCTGAAAAACACGTTTTTACCCTTTCTGCACACTGGGGTTAAGATCTGAGTGTGTGGGCTCCTCTGAGTCTTGCTGTTACATGGGGATTCAGTTGTCTGAAAAAACGCGTTTATTTCGGGCTGAAAAACACGTTTTGAAAAGTGTTCTGTTACTGCCCCATAACTTACATGGGGTTGACCAAACTTGCAGAAACATGTTTATTTCTGCTGAAAAACACGTTTTGACCCTTTCTGCACACTGGGGTTAAGATCTGAGTGTGTGGGCTCCTCTGAGCTTGCTGTTACATGGGGATTCAGTTGTCTGAAAAAAACGCGTTTATTTCGGGCTGAAAAACACGTTTTGAAAAGTGTGCTGTTACTGTCCCATAACTTACATGGGGTTGACCAAACTTGCAGAAACATGTTTATTTCTGCTGAAAAACACGTTTTGACACTTTCTGCACACTGGGGCTAAGAGCTGAGTGTGTGGGCTCCTCTGAGCCTTGCTGTTACATGGGGATTCAGTTGTCTGAAAAAACGCGTTTATTTCGGGCTGAAAAACACGTTTTGAAAAGTGTTCTGTTACTGCCCCATAACTTACATGGGGTTGACCAAACTTGCAGAAACATGTTTATTTCTGCTGAAAAACACGTTTTGACCCTTCCTGCACACTGGGGTTAAGAGCTGAGTGTGTGGGCTCTTCTGAGCCTTGCTGTTACATGGTGATTCAGTTGTCTGAAAAAACGCGTTTATTTCGGGCTGAAAAACACGTTTTGAAAAGTGTTCTGTTACTGCCCCATAACTTACATGGGGTTGACCAAACTTGCAGAAACATGTTTATTTCTGCTGAAAAACACGTTTTGACCCTTTCTGCACACTGGGGTTAAGATCTGAGTGTGTGGGCTCCTCTGAGCCTTGCTGTTACATGGGGATTCAGTTGTCTGAAAAAACGCGTTTATTTCGGGCTGAAAAACACGTTTTGAAAAGTGTGCTGTTACTGTCCCATAACTTACATGGGGTTGACCAAACTTGCAGAAACATGTTTATTTCTGCTGAAAAACACGTTTTGACACTTTCTGCACACTGGGGCTAAGAGCTGAGTGTGTGGGCTCCTCTGAGCCTTGCTGTTACATGGGGATTCAGTTGTCTGAAAAAACGCGTTTATTTCGGGCTGAAAAACACGTTTTGAAAAGTGTTCTGTTACTGCCCCATAACTTACATGGGGTTGACCAAACTTGCAGAAACATGTTTATTTCTGCTGAAAAACACGTTTTGACTCTTTCTGCACACTGGGGTTAAGAGCTGAGTGTGTGGGCTCTTCTGAGCCTTGCTGTTGCATGGGGATTCAGTTGTCTGAAAAAACGCGTTTATTTCGGGCTGAAAAACACGTTTTGAAAAGTGTTCTGTTACTGCCCCATAACTTACATGGGGTTGACCAAACTTGCAGAAACATGTTTATTTCTGCTGAAAAACACGTTTTAACCCTTCCTGCACACTGGGGTTAAGAGCTCAGTGTGTGGGCTCCTCTGAGCCTTGCTGTTACATGGTGATTCAGTTGTCTGAAAAAACGCGTTTATTTCGGGCTGAAAAACACGTTTTGAAAAGTGTTCTGTTACTGCCCCATAACTTACATGGGGTTGACCAAACTTGCAGAAACATGTTTTTTTCTGCTGAAAAACACGTTTTGACCCTTTCTGCACACTGGGGTTAAGATCTGAGTGTGTGGGCTCTTCTGAGCCTTGCTGTTACATGGTGATTCAGTTGTCTGAAAAAACGCGTTTATTTCGGGCTGAAAAACACGTTTTGAAAAGTGTTCTGTTACTGCCCCATAACTTACATGGGGTTGACCAAACTTGCAGAAACATGTTTATTTCTGCTGAAAAACACGTTTTGACCCTTTCTGCAAACTGGGGTTAAGATCTGAGTGTGTGGGCTCCTCTGAGCCTTGCTGTTACATGGGGATTCAGTTGTCTGAAAAAACGCGTTTATTTCGGGCTGAAAAACACGTTTTGAAAAGTGTGCTGTTACTGTCCCATAACTTACATGGGGTTGACCAAACTTGCAGAAACATGTTTATTTCTGCTGAAAAACACGTTTTGACTCTTTCTGCACACTGGGGTTAAGAGCTGAGTGTGTGGGCTCTTCTGAACCTTGCTGTTACATGGGGATTCAGTTGTCTGAAAAAACGCGTTTATTTCGGGCTGAAAAACACGTTTTGAAAAGTGTTCTGTTACTGCCCCATAACTTACATGGGGTTGACCAAACTTGCAGAAACATGTTTATTTCTGCTGAAAAACACGTTTTGACTCTTTCTGCACACTGGGGTTAAGAGCTGAGTGTGTGGGCTCCTCTGAGCCTTGCTGTTACATGGTGATTCAGTTGTCTGAAAAAACGCGTTTATTTCGGGCTGAAAAACACGTTTTGAAAAGTGTTCTGTTACTGCCCCATAACTTACATGGGGTTGACCAAACTTGCAGAAACATGTTTATTTCTGCTGAAAAACACGTTTTGACTCTTTCTGCACACTGGGGTTAAGAGCTGAGTGTGTGGGCTCTTCTGAGCCTTGCTGTTGCATGGGGATTCAGTTGTCTGAAAAAACGCGTTTATTTCGGGCTGAAAAACACGTTTTGAAAAGTGTTCTGTTACTGCCCCATAACTTACATGGGGTTGACCAAACTTGCAGAAACATGTTTATTTCTGCTGAAAAACACGTTTTGACCCTTCCTGCACACTGGGGTTAAGAGCTGAGAGTGTGGGCTCTTCTGAACCTTGCTGTTACATGGGGATTCAGTTGTCTGAAAAAACGCGTTTATTTCGGGCTGAAAAACACGTTTTGAAAAGTGTTCTGTTACTTCCCCATAACTTACATGGGGTTAACCAAACTTGCAGAAACATGTTTATTTCTGCTGAAAAACACGTTTTGACCCTTTCTGCACACTGGGGTTAAGATCTGAGTGTGTGGGCTCCTCTGAGCCTTGCTGTTACATGGGGATTCAGTTTTCTGAAAAAACGCGTTTATTTCGGGCTGAAAAACACGTTTTGAAAAGTGTTCTGTTACTGCCCCATAACTTACATGGGGTTGACCAAACTTGCAGAAACATGTTTATTTCTGCTGAAAAACACGTTTTGACCCTTCCTGCACACTGGGGTTAAGAGCTGAGTGTGTGGGCTCTTCTGAGCCTTGCTGTTACATGGTGATTCAGTTGTCTGAAAAAACGCGTTTATTTCGGGCTGAAAAACACGTTTTGAAAAGTGTTCTGTTACTGCCCCATAAGTTACATGGGGTTGACCAAACTTGCAGAAACATGTTTATTTCTGCTGAAAAACACGTTTTGACCCTTTCTGCACACTGGGGTTAAGATCTGAGTGTGTGGGCTCCTCTGAGCCTTGCTGTTACATGGGGATTCAGTTGTCTGAAAAAACGCGTTTATTTCGGGCTGAAAAACACGTTTTGAAAAGTGTGCTGTTACTGCCCCATAACTTACATGGGGTTGACCAAACTTGCAGAAACATGTTTATTTCTGCTGAAAAACACGTTTTGACTCTTTCTGCACACTGGGGTTAAGAGCTGAGTGTGTGGGCTCTTCTGAGCCTTGCTGTTGCATGGGGATTCAGTTGTCTGAAAAAACGCGTTTATTTCGGGCTGAAAAACACGTTTTGAAAAGTGTTCTGTTACTGCCCCATAACTTACATGGGGTTGACCAAACTTGCAGAAACATGTTTATTTCTGCTGAAAAACACGTTTTGACTCTTTCTGCACACTGGGGTTAAGAGCTGAGTGTGTGGGCTCTTCTGAGCCTTGCTGTTGCATGGGGATTCAGTTGTCTGAAAAAACGCGTTTATTTCGGGCTGAAAAACACGTTTTGAAAAGTGTTCTGTTACTGCCCCATAACTTACATGGGGTTGACCAAACTTGCAGAAACATGTTTATTTCTGCTGAAAAACACGTTTTGACCCTTCCTGCACACTGGGGTTAAGAGCTGAGTGTGTGGGCTCCTCTGAGCCTTGCTGTTACATGGTGATTCAGTTGTCTGAAAAAACGCGTTTATTTCGGGCTGAAAAACACGTTTTGAAAAGTGTTCTGTTACTGCCCCATAACTTACATGGGGTTGACCAAACTTGCAGAAACATGTTTTTTTCTGCTGAAAAACACGTTTTGACCCTTTCTGCACACTGGGGTTAAGATCTGAGTGTGTGGGCTCCTCTGAGCCTTGCTGTTACATGGGGATTCAGTTGTCTGAAAAAACGCGTTTATTTCGGGCTGAAAAACACGTTTTGAAAAGTGTTCTGTTACTGCCCCATAACTTACATGGGGTTGACCAAACTTGCAGAAACATGTTTATTTCTGCTGAAAAACACGTTTTGACCCTTTCTGCACACTGGGGTTAAGATCTGAGTGTGTGGGCTCTTCTGAACCTTGCTGTTGCATGGGGATTCAGTTGTCTGAAAAAACGCGTTTATTTCGGGCTGAAAAACACGTTTTGAAAAGTGTTCTGTTACTGCCCCATAACTTACATGGGGTTGACCAAACTTGCAGAAACATGTTTATTTCTGCTGAAAAACACGTTTTGACCCTTCCTGCACACTGGGGTTAAGAGCTGAGTGTGTGGGCTCCTCTGAGCCTTGCTGTTACATGGTGATTCAGTTGTCTGAAAAAACGCGTTTATTTCGGGCTGAAAAACACGTTTTGAAAAGTGTTCTGTTACTGCCCCATAACTTACATGGGGTTGACCAAACTTGCAGAAACATGTTTATTTCTGCTGAAAAACACGTTTTGACCCTTTCTACACACTGGGGTTAAGATCTGAGTGTGTGGGCTCCTCTGAGCCTTGCTGTTACATGGGGATTCAGTTGTCTGAAAAAACGCGTTTATTTCGGGCTGAAAAACACGTTTTGAAAAGTGTGCTGTTACTGTCCCATAACTTACATGGGGTTGACCAAACTTGCAGAAACATGTTTATTTCTGCTGAAAAACACGTTTTGACACTTTCTGCACACTGGGGTTAAGAGCTGAGTGTGTGGGCTCTTCTGAGCCTTGCTGTTGCATGGGGATTCAGTTGTCTGAAAAAACGCGTTTATTTCGGGCTGAAAAACACGTTTTGAAAAGTGTTCTGTTACTGCCCCATAACTTACATGGGGTTGACCAAACTTGCAGAAACATGTTTATTTCTGCTGAAAAACACGTTTTGACCCTTCCTGCACACTGGGGTTAAGAGCTGAGTGTGTGGGCTCCTCTTAGCCTTGCTGTTACATGGTGATTCAGTTGTCTGAAAAAACGCGTTTATTTCGGGCTGAAAAACACGTTTTGAAAAGTGTTCTGTTACTGCCCCATAACTTACATGGGGTTGACCAAACTTGCAGAAACATGTTTATTTCTGCTGAAAAACACGTTTTGACCCTTTCTGCACACTGGGGTTAAGATCTGAGTGTGTGGGCTCCTCTGAGCCTTGCTGTTACATGGGGATTCAGTTGTCTGAAAAAACGCGTTTATTTCGGGCTGAAAAACACGTTTTGAAAAGTGTTCTGTTACTGCCCCATAACTTACATGGGGTTGACCAAACTTGCAGAAACATGTTTATTTCTGCTGAAAAACACGTTTTGACTCTTTCTGCACACTGGGGTTAAGAGCTGAGTGTGTGGGCTCTTCTGAGCCTTGCTGTTGCATGGGGATTCAGTTGTCTGAAAAAACGCGTTTATTTCGGGCTGAAAAACACGTTTTGAAAAGTGTTCTGTTACTGCCCCATAACTTACATGGGGTTGACCAAACTTGCAGAAACATGTTTATTTCTGCTGAAAAACACGTTTTGACCCTTCCTGCACACTGGGGTTAAGAGCTGAGTGTGTGGGCTCCTCTGAGCCTTGCTGTTACATGGTGATTCAGTTGTCTGAAAAAACGCGTTTATTTAGGGCTGAAAAACACGTTTTGAAAAGTGTTCTGTTACTGCCCCATAACTTACATGGGGTTGACCAAACTTGCAGAAACATGTTTATTTCTGCTGAAAAACACGTTTTGACCCTTTCTGCACACTGGGGTTAAGATCTGAGTGTGTGGGCTCCTCTGAGCCTTGCTGTTACATGGGGATTCAGTTGTCTGAAAAAACGCGTTTATTTCGGGCTGAAAAACACGTTTTGAAAAGTGTGCTGTTACTGTCCCATAACTTACATGGGGTTGACCAAACTTGCAGAAACATGTTTATTTCTGCTGAAAAACACGTTTTGACACTTTCTGCACACTGGGGTTAAGAGCTGAGTGTGTGGGCTCTTCTGAGCCTTGCTGTTGCATGGGGATTCAGTTGTCTGAAAAAACGCGTTTATTTCGGGCTGAAAAACACGTTTTGAAAAGTGTTCTGTTACTGCCCCATAACTTACATGGGGTTGACCAAACTTGCAGAAACATGTTTATTTCTGCTGAAAAACACGTTTTGACCCTTCCTGCACACTGGGGTTAAGAGCTGAGTGTGTGGGCTCCTCTGAGCCTTGCTGTTACATGGTGATTCAGTTGTCTGAAAAAACGCGTTTATTTCGGGCTGAAAAACACGTTTTGAAAAGTGTTCTGTTACTGCCCCATAACTTACATGGGGTTGACCAAACTTGCAGAAACATGTTTATTTCTGCTGAAAAACACGTTTTGACCCTTTCTGCACACTGGGGTTAAGATCTGAGTGTGTGGGCTCCTCTGAGCCTTGCTGTTACATGGGGATTCAGTTTTCTGAAAAAACGCGTTTATTTCGGGCTGAAAAACACGTTTTGAAAAGTGTGCTGTTACTGTCCCATAACTTACATGGGGTTGACCAAACTTGCAGAAACATGTTTATTTCTGCTGAAAAACACGTTTTGACACTTTCTGCACACTGGGGCTAAGAGCTGAGTGTGTGGGCTCCTCTGAGCCTTGCTGTTACATGGGGATTCAGTTGTCTGAAAAAACGCGTTTATTTCGGGCTGAAAAACACGTTTTGAAAAGTGTTCTGTTACTGCCCCATAACTTACATGGGGTTGACCAAACTTGCAGAAACATGTTTATTTCTGCTGAAAAACACGTTTTGACTCTTTCTGCACACTGGGGTTAAGAGCTGAGTGTGTGGGCTCCTCTGAGCCTTGCTGTTACATGGTGATTCAGTTGTCTGAAAAAACGCGTTTATTTCGGGCTGAAAAACACGTTTTGAAAAGTGTTCTGTTACTGCCCCATAACTTACATGGGGTTGACCAAACTTGCAGAAACATGTTTATTTCTGCTGAAAAACACGTTTTGACTCTTTCTGCACACTGGGGTTAAGAGCTGAGTGTGTGGGCTCTTCTGAGCCTTGCTGTTGCATGGGGATTCAGTTGTCTGAAAAAACGCGTTTATTTCGAGCTGAAAAACACGTTTTGAAAAGTGTTCTGTTACTGCCCCATAACTTACATGGGGTTGACCAAACTTGCAGAAACATGTTTATTTCTGCTGAAAAACACGTTTTGACCCTTCCTGCACACTGGGGTTAAGAGCTGAGAGTGTGGGCTCTTCTGAACCTTGCTGTTACATGGGGATTCAGTTGTCTGAAAAAACGCGTTTATTTCGGGCTGAAAAACACGTTTTGAAAAGTGTTCTGTTACTTCCACATAACTTACATGGGGTTAACCAAACTTGCAGAAACATGTTTATTTCTGCTGAAAAACACGTTTTTACCCTTTCTGCACACTAGGGTTAAGATCTGAGTGTGTGGGCTCCTCTGAGTCTTGCTGTTACATGGGGATTCAGTTGTCTGAAAAAACGCGTTTATTTCGGGCTGAAAAACACGTTTTGAAAAGTGTGCTGTTACTGTCCCATAACTTACATGGGGTTGACCAAACTTGCAGAAACATGTTTATTTCTGCTGAAAAACACGTTTTGACCCTTTCTGCACACTGGGGTTAAGATCTGAGTGTGTGGGCTCCTCTGAGCCTTGCTGTTACATGGGGATTCAGTTGTCTGAAAAAACGCGTTTATTTCGGGCTGAAAAACACGTTTTGAAAAGTGTGCTGTTACTGCCCCATAACTTACATGGGGTTGACCAAAATTGCAGAAACATGTTTATTTCTGCTGAAAAACTCGTTTTGACTCTTTCTGCACACTGGGGTTAAGAGCTGAGTGTGTGGGCTCTTCTGAGCCTTGCTGTTGCATGGGGATTCAGTTGTCTGAAAAACCGCGTTTATTTCGGGCTGAAAAACACGTTTTGAGAAGTGTTCTGTTACTGCCCCATAACTTACATAGGGTTGACCAAACTTGCAGAAACATGTTTATTTCTGCTGAAAAACACGTTTTGACCCTTTCTGCACACTGGGGTTAAGATCTGAGTGTGTGGGCTCCTCTGAGCCTTGCTGTTACATGGGGATTCAGTTGTCTGAAAAAACGCGTTTATTTCGGGCTGAAAAACACGTTTTGAAAAGTGTTCTGTTACTGTCCCATAACTTACATGGGGTTGACCAAACTTGCTGAAACATGTTTATTTCTGCTGAAAAACACGTTTTGACCCTTCCTGCACACTGGGGTTAAGAGCTGAGTGTGTGGGCTCCTCTGAGCCTTGCTGTTACATGGTGATTCAGTTGTCTGAAAAAACGCGTTTATTTCGGGCTGAAAAACACGTTTTGAAAAGTGTTCTGTTACTGCCCCATAACTTACATGGGGTTGACCAAACTTGCAGAAACATGTTTATTTCTGCTGAAAAACACGTTTTGACCCTTTCTGCACACTGGGGTTAAGATCTGAGTGTGTGGGCTCCTCTGAGCCTTGCTGTTACATGGGGATTCAGTTGTCTGAAAAAACGCGTTTATTTCGGGCTGAAAAACACGTTTTGAAAAGTGTGCTGTTACTGTCCCATAACTTACATGGGGTTGACCAAACTTGCAGAAACATGTTTATTTCTGCTGAAAAACACGTTTTGACACTTTCTGCACACTGGGGCTAAGAGCTGAGTGTGTGGGCTCCTCTGAGCCTTGCTGTTACATGGGGATTCAGTTGTCTGAAAAAACGCGTTTATTTCGGGCTGAAAAACACGTTTTGAAAAGTGTTCTGTTACTGCCCCATAACTTACATGGGGTTGACCAAACTTGCAGAAACATGTTTATTTCTGCTGAAAAACACGTTTTGACCCTTTCTGCACACTGGGGTTAAGATCTGAGTGTGTGGGCTCCTCTGAGCCTTGCTGTTACATGGGGATTCAGTTGTCTGAAAAAACGCGTTTATTTCGGGCTGAAAAACACGTTTTGAAAAGTGTGCTGTTACTGCCCCATAACTTACATGGGGTTGACCAAACTTGCAGAAACATGTTTATTTCTGCTGAAAAACACGTTTTGACTCTTTCTGCACACTGGGGTTAAGAGCTGAGTGTGTGGGCTCTTCTGAGCCTTGCTGTTGCATGGGGATTCAGTTGTCTGAAAAAACGCGTTTATTTCGGGCTGAAAAACACGTTTTGAAAAGTGTTCTGTTACTGCCCCATAACTTACATGGGGTTGACCAAACTTGCAGAAACATGTTTATTTCTGCTGAAAAACACGTTTTGACTCTTTCTGCACACTGGGGTTAAGAGCTGAGTGTGTGGGCTCTTCTGAGCCTTGCTGTTGCATGGGGATTCAGTTGTCTGAAAAAACGCGTTTATTTCGGGCTGAAAAACACGTTTTGAAAAGTGTTCTGTTACTGCCCCATAACTTACATGGGGTTGACCAAACTTGCAGAAACATGTTTATTTCTGCTGAAAAACACGTTTTGACTCTTTCTGCACACTGGGGTTAAGAGCTGAGTGTGTGGGCTCTTCTGAGCCTTGCTGTTGCATTGGGATTAAGTTGTCTGAAAAAACGCGTTTATTTCGGGCTGAAAAACACGTTTTGAAAAGTGTTCTGTTACTGCCCCATAACTTACATGGGGTTGACCAAACTTGCAGAAACATGTTTATTTCTGCTGAAAAACACGTTTTGACCCTTCCTGCACACTGGGGTTAAGAGCTGAGAGTGTGGGCTCTTCTGAACCTTGCTGTTACATGGGGATTCAGTTGTCTGAAAAAACGCGTTTATTTCGGGCTGAAAAACACGTTTTGAAAAGTGTTCTGTTACTTCCCCATAACTTACATGGGGTTAACCAAACTTGCAGAAACATGTTTATTTCTGCTGAAAAACACGTTTTTACCCTTTCTGCACACTAGGGTTAAGATCTGAGTGTGTGGGCTCCTCTGAGTCTTGCTGTTACATGGGGATTCAGTTGTCTGAAAAAACGCGTTTATTTCGGGCTGAAAAACACGTTTTGAAAAGTGTGCTGTTACTGTCCCATAACTTACATGGGGTTGACCAAACTTGCAGAAACATGTTTATTTCTGCTGAAAAACACGTTTTGACCCTTTCTGCACACTGGGGTTAAGATCTGAGTGTGTGGGCTCCTCTGAGCCTTGCTGTTACAATGGGATTCAGTTGTCTGAAAAAACGCGTTTATTTCGGGCTGAAAAACACGTTTTGAAAAGTGTGCTGTTACTGCCCCATAACTTACATGGGGTTGACCAAAATTGCAGAAACATGTTTATTTCTGCTGAAAAACACGTTTTGACTCTTTCTGCACACTGGGGTTAAGAGCTGAGTGTGTGGGCTCTTCTGAGCCTTGCTGTTGCATGGGGATTCAGTTGTCTGAAAAAACGCGTTTATTTCGGGCTGAAAAACACGTTTTGAAAAGTGTTCTGTTACTGCCCCATAACTTACATAGGGTTGACCAAACTTGCAGAAACATGTTTATTTCTGCTGAAAAACACGTTTTGACCCTTTCTGCACACTGGGGTTAAGATCTGAGTGTGTGGGCTCCTCTGAGCCTTGCTGTTACATGGGGATTCAGTTGTCTGAAAAAACGAGTTTATTTCGGGCTGAAAAACACGTTTTGAAAAGTGTGCTGTTACTGTCCCATAACTTACATGGGGTTGACCAAACTTGCTGAAACATGTTTATTTCTGCTGAAAAACACGTTTTGACCCTTCCTGCACACTGGGGTTAAGAGCTGAGTGTGTGGGCTCCTCTGAGCCTTGCTGTTACATGGTGATTCAGTTGTCTGAAAAAAACGCGTTTATTTCGGGCTGAAAAACACGTTTTGAAAAGTGTTCTGTTACTGCCCCATAACTTACATGGGGTTGACCAAACTTGCAGAAACATGTTTATTTCTGCTGAAAAACACGTTTTGACCCTTTCTGCACACTGGGGTTAAGATCTGAGTGTGTGGGCTCCTCTGAGCCTTGCTGTTACATGGGGATTCAGTTGTCTGAAAAAACGGGTTTATTTCGGGCTGAAAAACACGTTTTGAAAAGTGTGCTGTTACTGTCCCATAACTTACATGGGGTTGACCAAACTTGCAGAAACATGTTTATTTCTGCTGAAAAACACGTTTTGACACTTTCTGCACACTGGGGCTAAGAGCTGAGTGTGTGGGCTCCTCTGAGCCTTGCTGTTACATGGGGATTCAGTTGTCTGAAAAAACGCGTTTATTTCGGGCTGAAAAACACGTTTTGAAAAGTGTTCTGTTACTGCCCCATAACTTACATGGGGTTGACCAAACTTGCAGAAACATGTTTATTTCTGCTGAAAAACACGTTTTGACTCTTTCTGCACACTGGGGTTAAGAGCTGAGTGTGTGGGCTCTTCTGAGCCTTGCTGTTGCATGGGGATTCAGTTGTCTGAAAAAACGCGTTTATTTCGGGCTGAAAAACACGTTTTGAAAAGTGTTCTGTTACTGCCCCATAACTTACATGGGGTTGACCAAACTTGCAGAAACATGTTTATTTCTGCTGAAAAACACGTTTTGACCCTTCCTGCACACTGGGGTTAAGAGCTGAGTGTGTGGGCTCCTCTGAGCCTTGCTGTTACATGGTGATTCAGTTGTCTGAAAAAACGCGTTTATTTAGGGCTGAAAAACACGTTTTGAAAAGTGTTCTGTTACTGCCCCATAACTTACATGGGGTTGACCAAACTTGCAGAAACATGTTTATTTCTGCTGAAAAACACGTTTTGACCCTTTCTGCACACTGGGGTTAAGATCTGAGTGTGTGGGCTCCTCTGAGCCTTGCTGTTACATGGGGATTCAGTTGTCTGAAAAAACGCGTTTATTTCGGGCTGAAAAACACGTTTTGAAAAGTGTGCTGTTACTGTCCCATAACTTACATGGGGTTGACCAAACTTGCAGAAACATGTTTATTTCTGCTGAAAAACACGTTTTGACACTTTCTGCACACTGGGGTTAAGAGCTGAGTGTGTGGGCTCTTCTGAGCCTTGCTGTTGCATGGGGATTCAGTTGTCTGAAAAAACGCGTTTATTTCGGGCTGAAAAACACGTTTTGAAAAGTGTTCTGTTACTGCCCCATAACTTACATGGGGTTGACCAAACTTGCAGAAACATGTTTATTTCTGCTGAAAAACACGTTTTGACCCTTCCTGCACACTGGGGTTAAGAGCTGAGTGTGTGGGCTCCTCTGAGCCTTGCTGTTACATGGTGATTCAGTTGTCTGAAAAAACGCGTTTATTTCGGGCTGAAAAACACGTTTTGAAAAGTGTTCTGTTACTGCCCCATAACTTACATGGGGTTGACCAAACTTGCAGAAACATGTTTATTTCTGCTGAAAAACACGTTTTGACCCTTTCTGCACACTGGGGTTAAGATCTGAGTGTGTGGGCTCCTCTGAGCCTTGCTGTTACATGGGGATTCAGTTTTCTGAAAAAACGCGTTTATTTCGGGCTGAAAAACACGTTTTGAAAAGTGTGCTGTTACTGTCCCATAACTTACATGGGGTTGACCAAACTTGCAGAAACATGTTTATTTCTGCTGAAAAACACGTTTTGACACTTTCTGCACACTGGGGCTAAGAGCTGAGTGTGTGGGCTCCTCTGAGCCTTGCTGTTACATGGGGATTCAGTTGTCTGAAAAAACGCGTTTATTTCGGGCTGAAAAACACGTTTTGAAAAGTGTTCTGTTACTGCCCCATAACTTACATGGGGTTGACCAAACTTGCAGAAACATGTTTATTTCTGCTGAAAAACACGTTTTGACTCTTTCTGCACACTGGGGTTAAGAGCTGAGTGTGTGGGCTCCTCTGAGCCTTGCTGTTACATGGTGATTCAGTTGTCTGAAAAAACGCGTTTATTTCGGGCTGAAAAACACGTTTTGAAAAGTGTTCTGTTACTGCCCCATAACTTACATGGGGTTGACCAAACTTGCAGAAACATGTTTATTTCTGCTGAAAAACACGTTTTGACTCTTTCTGCACACTGGGGTTAAGAGCTGAGTGTGTGGGCTCTTCTGAGCCTTGCTGTTGCATGGGGATTCAGTTGTCTGAAAAAACGCGTTTATTTCGAGCTGAAAAACACGTTTTGAAAAGTGTTCTGTTACTGCCCCATAACTTACATGGGGTTGACCAAACTTGCAGAAACGTGTTTATTTCTGCTGAAAAACACGTTTTGACCCTTCCTGCACACTGGGGTTAAGAGCTGAGAGTGTGGGCTCTTCTGAACCTTGCTGTTACATGGGGATTCAGTTGTCTGAAAAAACGCGTTTATTTCGGGCTGAAAAACACGTTTTGAAAAGTGTTCTGTTACTTCCACATAACTTACATGGGGTTAACCAAACTTGCAGAAACATGTTTATTTCTGCTGAAAAACACGTTTTTACCCTTTCTGCACACTAGGGTTAAGATCTGAGTGTGTGGGCTCCTCTGAGTCTTGCTGTTACATGGGGATTCAGTTGTCTGAAAAAACGCGTTTATTTCGGGCTGAAAAACACGTTTTGAAAAGTGTGCTGTTACTGTCCCATAACTTACATGGGGTTGACCAAACTTGCAGAAACATGTTTATTTCTGCTGAAAAACACGTTTTGACCCTTTCTGCACACTGGGGTTAAGATCTGAGTGTGTGGGCTCCTCTGAGCCTTGCTGTTACATGGGGATTCAGTTGTCTGAAAAAACGCGTTTATTTCGGGCTGAAAAACACGTTTTGAAAAGTGTGCTGTTACTGCCCCATAACTTACATGGGGTTGACCAAAATTGCAGAAACATGTTTATTTCTGCTGAAAAACTCGTTTTGACTCTTTCTGCACACTGGGGTTAAGAGCTGAGTGTGTGGGCTCTTCTGAGCCTTGCTGTTGCATGGGGATTCAGTTGTCTGAAAAACCGCGTTTATTTCGGGCTGAAAAACACGTTTTGAAAAGTGTTCTGTTACTGCCCCATAACTTACATAGGGTTGACCAAACTTGCAGAAACATGTTTATTTCTGCTGAAAAACACGTTTTGACCCTTTCTGCACACTGGGGTTAAGATCTGAGTGTGTGGGCTCCTCTGAGCCTTGCTGTTACATGGGGATTCAGTTGTCTGAAAAAACGCGTTTATTTCGGGCTGAAAAACACGTTTTGAAAAGTGTTCTGTTACTGTCCCATAACTTACATGGGGTTGACCAAACTTGCTGAAACATGTTTATTTCTGCTGAAAAACACGTTTTGACCCTTCCTGCACACTGGGGTTAAGAGCTGAGTGTGTGGGCTCCTCTGAGCCTTGCTGTTACATGGTGATTCAGTTGTCTGAAAAAACGCGTTTATTTCGGGCTGAAAAACACGTTTTGAAAAGTGTTCTGTTACTGCCCCATAACTTACATGGGGTTGACCAAACTTGCAGAAACATGTTTATTTCTGCTGAAAAACACGTTTTGACTCTTTCTGCACACTGGGGTTAAGAGCTGAGTGTGTGGGCTCTTCTCAGCCTTGCTGTTGCATGGGGATTCAGTTGTCTGAAAAAACGCGTTTATTTCGGGCTGAAAAACACGTTTTGAAAAGTGTTCTGTTACTGCCCCATAACTTACATGGGGTTGACCAAACTTGCAGAAACATGTTTATTTCTGCTGAAAAACACGTTTTGACCCTTCCTGCACACTGGGGTTAAGAGCTGAGTGTGTGGGCTCTTCTGAGCCTTGCTGTTACATGGTGATTCAGTTGTCTGAAAAAACGCGTTTATTTCGGGCTGAAAAACACGTTTTGAAAAGTGTTCTGTTACTGCCCCATAAGTTACATGGGGTTGACCAAACTTGCAGAAACATGTTTATTTCTGCTGAAAAACACGTTTTGACCCTTTCTGCACACTGGGGTTAAGATCTGAGTGTGTGGGCTCCTCTGAGCCTTGCTGTTACATGGGGATTCAGTTGTCTGAAAAAACGCGTTTATTTCGGGCTGAAAAACACGTTTTGAAAAGTGTGCTGTTACTGCCCCATAACTTACATGGGGTTGACCAAACTTGCAGAAACATGTTTATTTCTGCTGAAAAACACGTTTTGACTCTTTCTGCACACTGGGGTTAAGAGCTGAGTGTGTGGGCTCTTCTGAGCCTTGCTGTTGCATGGGGATTCAGTTGTCTGAAAAAACGCGTTTATTTCGGGCTGAAAAACACGTTTTGAAAAGTGTTCTGTTACTGCCCCATAACTTACATGGGGTTGACCAAACTTGCAGAAACATGTTTATTTCTGCTGAAAAACACGTTTTGACTCTTTCTGCACACTGGGGTTAAGAGCTGAGTGTGTGGGCTCTTCTGAGCCTTGCTGTTGCATGGGGATTCAGTTGTCTGAAAAAACGCGTTTATTTCGGGCTGAAAAACACGTTTTGAAAAGTGTTCTGTTACTGCCCCATAACTTACATGGGGTTGACCAAACTTGCAGAAACATGTTTATTTCTGCTGAAAAACACGTTTTGACTCTTTCTGCACACTGGGGTTAAGAGCTGAGTGTGTGGGCTCTTCTGAGCCTTGCTGTTGCATTGGGATTCAGTTGTCTGAAAAAACGCGTTTATTTCGGGCTGAAAAACACGTTTTGAAAAGTGTTCTGTTACTGCCCCATAACTTACATGGGGTTGACCAAACTTGCAGAAACATGTTTATTTCTGCTGAAAAACACGTTTTGACCCTTCCTGCACACTGGGGTTAAGAGCTGAGAGTGTGGGCTCTTCTGAACCTTGCTGTTACATGGGGATTCAGTTGTCTGAAAAAACGCGTTTATTTCGGGCTGAAAAACACGTTTTGAAAAGTGTTCTGTTACTTCCCCATAACTTACATGGGGTTAACCAAACTTGCAGAAACATGTTTATTTCTGCTGAAAAACACGTTTTTACCCTTTCTGCACACTAGGGTTAAGATCTGAGTGTGTGGGCTCCTCTGAGTCTTGCTGTTACATGGGGATTCAGTTGTCTGAAAAAACGCGTTTATTTCGGGCTGAAAAACACGTTTTGAAAAGTGTGCTGTTACTGTCCCATAACTTACATGGGGTTGACCAAACTTGCAGAAACATGTTTATTTCTGCTGAAAAACACGTTTTGACCCTTTCTGCACACTGGGGTTAAGATCTGAGTGTGTGGGCTCCTCTGAGCCTTGCTGTTACATGGGGATTCAGTTGTCTGAAAAAACGCGTTTATTTCGGGCTGAAAAACACGTTTTGAAAAGTGTGCTGTTACTGTCCCATAACTTACATGGGGTTGACCAAACTTGCTGAAACATGTTTATTTCTGCTGAAAAACACGTTTTGACCCTTCCTGCACACTGGGGTTAAGAGCTGAGTGTGTGGGCTCCTCTGAGCCTTGCTGTTACATGGTGATTCAGTTGTCTGAAAAAACGCGTTTATTTCGGGCTGAAAAACACGTTTCGAAAAGTGTTCTGTTACTGCCCCATAACTTACATGGGGTTGACCAAACTTGCAGAAACATGTTTATTTCTGCTGAAAAACACGTTTTGACCCTTTCTGCACACTGGGGTTAAGATCTGAGTGTGTGGGCTCCTCTGAGCCTTGCTGTTACATGGGGATTCAGTTGTCTGAAAAAACGGGTTTATTTCGGGCTGAAAAACACGTTTTGAAAAGTGTGCTGTTACTGTCCCATAACTTACATGGGGTTGACCAAACTTGCAGAAACATGTTTATTTCTGCTGAAAAACACGTTTTGACACTTTCTGCACACTGGGGCTAAGAGCTGAGTGTGTGGGCTCCTCTGAGCCTTGCTGTTACATGGGGATTCAGTTGTCTGAAAAAACGCGTTTATTTCGGGCTGAAAAACACGTTTTGAAAAGTGTTCTGTTACTGCCCCATAACTTACATGGGGTTGACCAAACTTGCAGAAACATGTTTATTTCTGCTGAAAAACACGTTTTGACTCTTTCTGCACACTGGGGTTAAGAGCTGAGTGTGTGGGCTCTTCTCAGCCTTGCTGTTGCATGGGGATTCAGTTGTCTGAAAAAACGCGTTTATTTCGGGCTGAAAAACACGTTTTGAAAAGTGTTCTGTTACTGCCCCATAACTTACATGGGGTTGACCAAACTTGCAGAAACATGTTTATTTCTGCTGAAAAACACGTTTTGACCCTTCCTGCACACTGGGGTTAAGAGCTGAGTGTGTGGGCTCTTCTGAGCCTTGCTGTTACATGGTGATTCAGTTGTCTGAAAAAACGCGTTTATTTCGGGCTGAAAAACACGTTTTGAAAAGTGTTCTGTTACTGCCCCATAAGTTACATGGGGTTGACCAAACTTGCAGAAACATGTTTATTTCTGCTGAAAAACACGTTTTGACCCTTTCTGCACACTGGGGTTAAGATCTGAGTGTGTGGGCTCCTCTGAGCCTTGCTGTTACATGGGGATTCAGTTGTCTGAAAAAACGCGTTTATTTCGGGCTGAAAAACACGTTTTGAAAAGTGTGCTGTTACTGCCCCATAACTTACATGGGGTTGACCAAACTTGCAGAAACATGTTTATTTCTGCTGAAAAACACGTTTTGACTCTTTCTGCACACTGGGGTTAAGAGCTGAGTGTGTGGGCTCTTCTGAGCCTTGCTGTTGCATGGGGATTCAGTTGTCTGAAAAAACGCGTTTATTTCGGGCTGAAAAACACGTTTTGAAAAGTGTTCTGTTACTGCCCCATAACTTACATGGGGTTGACCAAACTTGCAGAAACATGTTTATTTCTGCTGAAAAACACGTTTTGACTCTTTCTGCACACTGGGGTTAAGAGCTGAGTGTGTGGGCTCCTCTGAGCCTTGCTGTTACATGGGGATTCAGTTGTCTGAAAAAACGCGTTTATTTCGGGCTGAAAAACACGTTTTGAAAAGTGTTCTGTTACTGCCCCATAACTTACATGGGGTTGACCAAACTTGCAGAAACATGTTTATTTCTGCTGAAAAACACGTTTTGACCCTTTCTGCACACTGGGGTTAAGATCTGAGTGTGTGGGCTCTTCTGAACCTTGCTGTTGCATGGGGATTCAGTTGTCTGAAAAAACGCGTTTATTTCGGGCTGAAAAACACGTTTTGAAAAGTGTTCTGTTACTGCCCCATAACTTACATGGGGTTGACCAAACTTGCAGAAACATGTTTATTTCTGCTGAAAAACACGTTTTGACCCTTCCTGCACACTGGGGTTAAGAGCTGAGTGTGTGGGCTCCTCTGAGCCTTGCTGTTACATGGTGATTCAGTTGTCTGAAAAAACGCGTTTATTTCGGGCTGAAAAACACGTTTTGAAAAGTGTTCTGTTACTGCCCCATAACTTACATGGGGTTGACCAAACTTGCAGAAACATGTTTATTTCTGCTGAAAAACACGTTTTGACCCTTTCTGCACACTGGGGTTAAGATCTGAGTGTGTGGGCTCCTCTGAGCCTTGCTGTTACATGGGGATTCAGTTGTCTGAAAAAACGCGTTTATTTCGGGCTGAAAAACACGTTTTGAAAAGTGTGCTGTTACTGTCCCATAACTTACATGGGGTTGACCAAACTTGCAGAAACATGTTTATTTCTGCTGAAAAACACGTTTTGACACTTTCTGCACACTGGGGCTAAGAGCTGAGTGTGTGGGCTCCTCTGAGCCTTGCTGTTACATGGGGATTCAGTTGTCTGAAAAAACGCGTTTATTTCGGGCTGAAAAACACGTTTTGAAAAGTGTTCTGTTACTGCCCCATAACTTACATGGGGTTGACCAAACTTGCAGAAACATGTTTATTTCTGCTGAAAAACACGTTTTGACTCTTTCTGCACACTGGGGTTAAGAGCTGAGTGTGTGGGCTCCTCTGAGCCTTGCTGTTACATGGTGATTCAGTTGTCTGAAAAAACGCGTTTATTTCGGGCTGAAAAACACGTTTTGAAAAGTGTTCTGTTACTGCCCCATAACTTACATGGGGTTGACCAAACTTGCAGAAACATGTTTATTTCTGCTGAAAAACACGTTTTGACTCTTTCTGCACACTGGGGTTAAGAGCTGAGTGTGTGGGCTCTTCTGAGCCTTGCTGTTGCATGGGGATTCAGTTGTCTGAAAAAACGCGTTTATTTCGGGCTGAAAAACACGTTTTGAAAAGTGTTCTGTTACTGCCCCATAACTTACATGGGGTTGACCAAACTTGCAGAAACATGTTTATTTCTGCTGAAAAACACGTTTTGACCCTTCCTGCACACTGGGGTTAAGAGCTGAGAGTGTGGGCTCTTCTGAACCTTGCTGTTACATGGAGATTCAGTTGTCTGAAAAAACGCGTTTATTTCGGGCTGAAAAACACGTTTTGAAAAGTGTTCTGTTACTGCCCCATAACTTACATGGGGTTGACCAAACTTGCAGAAACATGTTTATTTCTGCTGAAAAACACGTTTTTACCCTTTCTGCACACTGGGGTTAAGATCTGAGTGTGTGGGCTCCTCTGAGTCTTGCTGTTACATGGGGATTCAGTTGTCTGAAAAAAACGCGTTTATTTCGGGCTGAAAAACACGTTTTGAAAAGTGTTCTGTTACTGCCCCATAACTTACATGGGGTTGACCAAACTTGCAGAAACATGTTTATTTCTGCTGAAAAACACGTTTTGACCCTTTCTGCACACTGGGGTTAAGATCTGAGTGTGTGGGCTCCTCTGAGCTTGCTGTTACATGGGGATTCAGTTGTCTGAAAAAACGCGTTTATTTCGGGCTGAAAAACACGTTTTGAAAAGTGTGCTGTTACTGTCCCATAACTTACATGGGGTTGACCAAACTTGCAGAAACATGTTTATTTCTGCTGAAAAACACGTTTTGACACTTTCTGCACACTGGGGTTAAGAGCTGAGTGTGTGGGCTCTTCTGAGCCTTGCTGTTGCATGGGGATTCAGTTGTCTGAAAAAACGCGTTTATTTCGGGCTGAAAAACACGTTTTGAAAAGTGTTCTGTTACTGCCCCATAACTTACATGGGGTTGACCAAACTTGCAGAAACATTTTTATTTCTGCTGAAAAACACGTTTTGACCCTTCCTGCACACTGGGGTTAAGAGCTGAGTGTGTGGGCTCCTCTGAGCCTTGCTGTTACATGGTGATTCAGTTGTCTGAAAAAACGCGTTTATTTCGGGCTGAAAAACACGTTTTGAAAAGTGTTCTGTTACTGCCCCATAACTTACATGGGGTTGACCAAACTTGCAGAAACATGTTTATTTCTGCTGAAAAACACGTTTTGACTCTTTCTGCACACTGGGGTTAAGAGCTGAGTGTGTGGGCTCTTCTGAGCCTTGCTGTTGCATGGGGATTCAGTTGTCTGAAAAAACGCGTTTATTTCGGGCTGAAAAACACGTTTTGAAAAGTGTTCTGTTACTGCCCCATAACTTACATGGGGTTGACCAAACTTGCAGAAACATGTTTATTTCTGCTGAAAAACACGTTTTGACCCTTCCTGCACACTGGGGTTAAGAGCTGAGAGTGTGGGCTCTTCTGAACCTTGCTGTTACATGGGGATTCAGATGTCTGAAAAAACGCGTTTATTTCGGGCTGAAAAACACGTTTTGAAAAGTGTTCTGTTACTGCCCCATAACTTACATGGGGTTGACCAAACTTGCAGAAACATGTTTATTTCTGCTGAAAAACACGTTTTTACCCTTTCTGCACACTGGGGTTAAGATCTGAGTGTGTGGGCTCCTCTGAGTCTTGCTGTTACATGGGGATTCAGTTGTCTGAAAAAACGCGTTTATTTCGGGCTGAAAAACACGTTTTGAAAAGTGTTCTGTTACTGCCCCATAACTTACATGGGGTTGACCAAACTTGCAGAAACATGTTTATTTCTGCTGAAAAACACGTTTTGACCCTTTCTGCACACTGGGGTTAAGATCTGAGTGTGTGGGCTCCTCTGAGCTTGCTGTTACATGGGGATTCAGTTGTCTGAAAAAAACGCGTTTATTTCGGGCTGAAAAACACGTTTTGAAAAGTGTGCTGTTACTGTCCCATAACTTACATGGGGTTGACCAAACTTGCAGAAACATGTTTATTTCTGCTGAAAAACACGTTTTGACACTTTCTGCACACTGGGGCTAAGAGCTGAGTGTGTGGGCTCCTCTGAGCCTTGCTGTTACATGGGGATTCAGTTGTCTGAAAAAACGCGTTTATTTCGGGCTGAAAAACACGTTTTGAAAAGTGTTCTGTTACTGCCCCATAACTTACATGGGGTTGACCAAACTTGCAGAAACATGTTTATTTCTGCTGAAAAACACGTTTTGACCCTTCCTGCACACTGGGGTTAAGAGCTGAGTGTGTGGGCTCTTCTGAGCCTTGCTGTTACATGGTGATTCAGTTGTCTGAAAAAACGCGTTTATTTCGGGCTGAAAAACACGTTTTGAAAAGTGTTCTGTTACTGCCCCATAACTTACATGGGGTTGACCAAACTTGCAGAAACATGTTTATTTCTGCTGAAAAACACGTTTTGACCCTTTCTGCACACTGGGGTTAAGATCTGAGTGTGTGGGCTCCTCTGAGCCTTGCTGTTACATGGGGATTCAGTTGTCTGAAAAAACGCGTTTATTTCGGGCTGAAAAACACGTTTTGAAAAGTGTGCTGTTACTGTCCCATAACTTACATGGGGTTGACCAAACTTGCAGAAACATGTTTATTTCTGCTGAAAAACACGTTTTGACACTTTCTGCACACTGGGGCTAAGAGCTGAGTGTGTGGGCTCCTCTGAGCCTTGCTGTTACATGGGGATTCAGTTGTCTGAAAAAACGCGTTTATTTCGGGCTGAAAAACACGTTTTGAAAAGTGTTCTGTTACTGCCCCATAACTTACATGGGGTTGACCAAACTTGCAGAAACATGTTTATTTCTGCTGAAAAACACGTTTTGACTCTTTCTGCACACTGGGGTTAAGAGCTGAGTGTGTGGGCTCTTCTGAGCCTTGCTGTTGCATGGGGATTCAGTTGTCTGAAAAAACGCGTTTATTTCGGGCTGAAAAACACGTTTTGAAAAGTGTTCTGTTACTGCCCCATAACTTACATGGGGTTGACCAAACTTGCAGAAACATGTTTATTTCTGCTGAAAAACACGTTTTAACCCTTCCTGCACACTGGGGTTAAGAGCTCAGTGTGTGGGCTCCTCTGAGCCTTGCTGTTACATGGTGATTCAGTTGTCTGAAAAAACGCGTTTATTTCGGGCTGAAAAACACGTTTTGAAAAGTGTTCTGTTACTGCCCCATAACTTACATGGGGTTGACCAAACTTGCAGAAACATGTTTTTTTCTGCTGAAAAACACGTTTTGACCCTTTCTGCACACTGGGGTTAAGATCTGAGTGTGTGGGCTCTTCTGAGCCTTGCTGTTACATGGTGATTCAGTTGTCTGAAAAAACGCGTTTATTTCGGGCTGAAAAACACGTTTTGAAAAGTGTTCTGTTACTGCCCCATAACTTACATGGGGTTGACCAAACTTGCAGAAACATGTTTATTTCTGCTGAAAAACACGTTTTGACCCTTTCTGCAAACTGGGGTTAAGATCTGAGTGTGTGGGCTCCTCTGAGCCTTGCTGTTACATGGGGATTCAGTTGTCTGAAAAAACGCGTTTATTTCGGGCTGAAAAACACGTTTTGAAAAGTGTGCTGTTACTGTCCCATAACTTACATGGGGTTGACCAAACTTGCAGAAACATGTTTATTTCTGCTGAAAAACACGTTTTGACTCTTTCTGCACACTGGGGTTAAGAGCTGAGTGTGTGGGCTCTTCTGAACCTTGCTGTTACATGGGGATTCAGTTGTCTGAAAAAACGCGTTTATTTCGGGCTGAAAAACACGTTTTGAAAAGTGTTCTGTTACTGCCCCATAACTTACATGGGGTTGACCAAACTTGCAGAAACATGTTTATTTCTGCTGAAAAACACGTTTTGACTCTTTCTGCACACTGGGGTTAAGAGCTGAGTGTGTGGGCTCCTCTGAGCCTTGCTGTTACATGGTGATTCAGTTGTCTGAAAAAACGCGTTTATTTCGGGCTGAAAAACACGTTTTGAAAAGTGTTCTGTTACTGCCCCATAACTTACATGGGGTTGACCAAACTTGCAGAAACATGTTTATTTCTGCTGAAAAACACGTTTTGACTCTTTCTGCACACTGGGGTTAAGAGCTGAGTGTGTGGGCTCTTCTGAGCCTTGCTGTTGCATGGGGATTCAGTTGTCTGAAAAAACGCGTTTATTTCGGGCTGAAAAACACGTTTTGAAAAGTGTTCTGTTACTGCCCCATAACTTACATGGGGTTGACCAAACTTGCAGAAACATGTTTATTTCTGCTGAAAAACACGTTTTGACCCTTCCTGCACACTGGGGTTAAGAGCTGAGAGTGTGGGCTCTTCTGAACCTTGCTGTTACATGGGGATTCAGTTGTCTGAAAAAACGCGTTTATTTCGGGCTGAAAAACACGTTTTGAAAAGTGTTCTGTTACTTCCCCATAACTTACATGGGGTTAACCAAACTTGCAGAAACATGTTTATTTCTGCTGAAAAACACGTTTTGACCCTTTCTGCACACTGGGGTTAAGATCTGAGTGTGTGGGCTCCTCTGAGCCTTGCTGTTACATGGGGATTCAGTTTTCTGAAAAAACGCGTTTATTTCGGGCTGAAAAACACGTTTTGAAAAGTGTTCTGTTACTGCCCCATAACTTACATGGGGTTGACCAAACTTGCAGAAACATGTTTATTTCTGCTGAAAAACACGTTTTGACCCTTCCTGCACACTGGGGTTAAGAGCTGAGTGTGTGGGCTCTTCTGAGCCTTGCTGTTACATGGTGATTCAGTTGTCTGAAAAAACGCGTTTATTTCGGGCTGAAAAACACGTTTTGAAAAGTGTTCTGTTACTGCCCCATAAGTTACATGGGGTTGACCAAACTTGCAGAAACATGTTTATTTCTGCTGAAAAACACGTTTTGACCCTTTCTGCACACTGGGGTTAAGATCTGAGTGTGTGGGCTCCTCTGAGCCTTGCTGTTACATGGGGATTCAGTTGTCTGAAAAAACGCGTTTATTTCGGGCTGAAAAACACGTTTTGAAAAGTGTGCTGTTACTGCCCCATAACTTACATGGGGTTGACCAAACTTGCAGAAACATGTTTATTTCTGCTGAAAAACACGTTTTGACTCTTTCTGCACACTGGGGTTAAGAGCTGAGTGTGTGGGCTCTTCTGAGCCTTGCTGTTGCATGGGGATTCAGTTGTCTGAAAAAACGCGTTTATTTCGGGCTGAAAAACACGTTTTGAAAAGTGTTCTGTTACTGCCCCATAACTTACATGGGGTTGACCAAACTTGCAGAAACATGTTTATTTCTGCTGAAAAACACGTTTTGACTCTTTCTGCACACTGGGGTTAAGAGCTGAGTGTGTGGGCTCTTCTGAGCCTTGCTGTTGCATGGGGATTCAGTTGTCTGAAAAAACGCGTTTATTTCGGGCTGAAAAACACGTTTTGAAAAGTGTTCTGTTACTGCCCCATAACTTACATGGGGTTGACCAAACTTGCAGAAACATGTTTATTTCTGCTGAAAAACACGTTTTGACCCTTCCTGCACACTGGGGTTAAGAGCTGAGTGTGTGGGCTCCTCTGAGCCTTGCTGTTACATGGTGATTCAGTTGTCTGAAAAAACGCGTTTATTTCGGGCTGAAAAACACGTTTTGAAAAGTGTTCTGTTACTGCCCCATAACTTACATGGGGTTGACCAAACTTGCAGAAACATGTTTTTTTCTGCTGAAAAACACGTTTTGACCCTTTCTGCACACTGGGGTTAAGATCTGAGTGTGTGGGCTCCTCTGAGCCTTGCTGTTACATGGGGATTCAGTTGTCTGAAAAAACGCGTTTATTTCGGGCTGAAAAACACGTTTTGAAAAGTGTTCTGTTACTGCCCCATAACTTACATGGGGTTGACCAAACTTGCAGAAACATGTTTATTTCTGCTGAAAAACACGTTTTGACCCTTTCTGCACACTGGGGTTAAGATCTGAGTGTGTGGGCTCTTCTGAACCTTGCTGTTGCATGGGGATTCAGTTGTCTGAAAAAACGCGTTTATTTCGGGCTGAAAAACACGTTTTGAAAAGTGTTCTGTTACTGCCCCATAACTTACATGGGGTTGACCAAACTTGCAGAAACATGTTTATTTCTGCTGAAAAACACGTTTTGACCCTTCCTGCACACTGGGGTTAAGAGCTGAGTGTGTGGGCTCCTCTGAGCCTTGCTGTTACATGGTGATTCAGTTGTCTGAAAAAACGCGTTTATTTCGGGCTGAAAAACACGTTTTGAAAAGTGTTCTGTTACTGCCCCATAACTTACATGGGGTTGACCAAACTTGCAGAAACATGTTTATTTCTGCTGAAAAACACGTTTTGACCCTTTCTACACACTGGGGTTAAGATCTGAGTGTGTGGGCTCCTCTGAGCCTTGCTGTTACATGGGGATTCAGTTGTCTGAAAAAACGCGTTTATTTCGGGCTGAAAAACACGTTTTGAAAAGTGTGCTGTTACTGTCCCATAACTTACATGGGGTTGACCAAACTTGCAGAAACATGTTTATTTCTGCTGAAAAACACGTTTTGACACTTTCTGCACACTGGGGTTAAGAGCTGAGTGTGTGGGCTCTTCTGAGCCTTGCTGTTGCATGGGGATTCAGTTGTCTGAAAAAACGCGTTTATTTCGGGCTGAAAAACACGTTTTGAAAAGTGTTCTGTTACTGCCCCATAACTTACATGGGGTTGACCAAACTTGCAGAAACATGTTTATTTCTGCTGAAAAACACGTTTTGACCCTTCCTGCACACTGGGGTTAAGAGCTGAGTGTGTGGGCTCCTCTTAGCCTTGCTGTTACATGGTGATTCAGTTGTCTGAAAAAACGCGTTTATTTCGGGCTGAAAAACACGTTTTGAAAAGTGTTCTGTTACTGCCCCATAACTTACATGGGGTTGACCAAACTTGCAGAAACATGTTTATTTCTGCTGAAAAACACGTTTTGACCCTTTCTGCACACTGGGGTTAAGATCTGAGTGTGTGGGCTCCTCTGAGCCTTGCTGTTACATGGGGATTCAGTTGTCTGAAAAAACGCGTTTATTTCGGGCTGAAAAACACGTTTTGAAAAGTGTTCTGTTACTGCCCCATAACTTACATGGGGTTGACCAAACTTGCAGAAACATGTTTATTTCTGCTGAAAAACACGTTTTGACTCTTTCTGCACACTGGGGTTAAGAGCTGAGTGTGTGGGCTCTTCTGAGCCTTGCTGTTGCATGGGGATTCAGTTGTCTGAAAAAACGCGTTTATTTCGGGCTGAAAAACACGTTTTGAAAAGTGTTCTGTTACTGCCCCATAACTTACATGGGGTTGACCAAACTTGCAGAAACATGTTTATTTCTGCTGAAAAACACGTTTTGACCCTTCCTGCACACTGGGGTTAAGAGCTGAGTGTGTGGGCTCCTCTGAGCCTTGCTGTTACATGGTGATTCAGTTGTCTGAAAAAACGCGTTTATTTAGGGCTGAAAAACACGTTTTGAAAAGTGTTCTGTTACTGCCCCATAACTTACATGGGGTTGACCAAACTTGCAGAAACATGTTTATTTCTGCTGAAAAACACGTTTTGACCCTTTCTGCACACTGGGGTTAAGATCTGAGTGTGTGGGCTCCTCTGAGCCTTGCTGTTACATGGGGATTCAGTTGTCTGAAAAAACGCGTTTATTTCGGGCTGAAAAACACGTTTTGAAAAGTGTGCTGTTACTGTCCCATAACTTACATGGGGTTGACCAAACTTGCAGAAACATGTTTATTTCTGCTGAAAAACACGTTTTGACACTTTCTGCACACTGGGGTTAAGAGCTGAGTGTGTGGGCTCTTCTGAGCCTTGCTGTTGCATGGGGATTCAGTTGTCTGAAAAAACGCGTTTATTTCGGGCTGAAAAACACGTTTTGAAAAGTGTTCTGTTACTGCCCCATAACTTACATGGGGTTGACCAAACTTGCAGAAACATGTTTATTTCTGCTGAAAAACACGTTTTGACCCTTCCTGCACACTGGGGTTAAGAGCTGAGTGTGTGGGCTCCTCTGAGCCTTGCTGTTACATGGTGATTCAGTTGTCTGAAAAAACGCGTTTATTTCGGGCTGAAAAACACGTTTTGAAAAGTGTTCTGTTACTGCCCCATAACTTACATGGGGTTGACCAAACTTGCAGAAACATGTTTATTTCTGCTGAAAAACACGTTTTGACCCTTTCTGCACACTGGGGTTAAGATCTGAGTGTGTGGGCTCCTCTGAGCCTTGCTGTTACATGGGGATTCAGTTTTCTGAAAAAACGCGTTTATTTCGGGCTGAAAAACACGTTTTGAAAAGTGTGCTGTTACTGTCCCATAACTTACATGGGGTTGACCAAACTTGCAGAAACATGTTTATTTCTGCTGAAAAACACGTTTTGACACTTTCTGCACACTGGGGCTAAGAGCTGAGTGTGTGGGCTCCTCTGAGCCTTGCTGTTACATGGGGATTCAGTTGTCTGAAAAAACGCGTTTATTTCGGGCTGAAAAACACGTTTTGAAAAGTGTTCTGTTACTGCCCCATAACTTACATGGGGTTGACCAAACTTGCAGAAACATGTTTATTTCTGCTGAAAAACACGTTTTGACTCTTTCTGCACACTGGGGTTAAGAGCTGAGTGTGTGGGCTCCTCTGAGCCTTGCTGTTACATGGTGATTCAGTTGTCTGAAAAAACGCGTTTATTTCGGGCTGAAAAACACGTTTTGAAAAGTGTTCTGTTACTGCCCCATAACTTACATGGGGTTGACCAAACTTGCAGAAACATGTTTATTTCTGCTGAAAAACACGTTTTGACTCTTTCTGCACACTGGGGTTAAGAGCTGAGTGTGTGGGCTCTTCTGAGCCTTGCTGTTGCATGGGGATTCAGTTGTCTGAAAAAACGCGTTTATTTCGAGCTGAAAAACACGTTTTGAAAAGTGTTCTGTTACTGCCCCATAACTTACATGGGGTTGACCAAACTTGCAGAAACATGTTTATTTCTGCTGAAAAACACGTTTTGACCCTTCCTGCACACTGGGGTTAAGAGCTGAGAGTGTGGGCTCTTCTGAACCTTGCTGTTACATGGGGATTCAGTTGTCTGAAAAAACGCGTTTATTTCGGGCTGAAAAACACGTTTTGAAAAGTGTTCTGTTACTTCCACATAACTTACATGGGGTTAACCAAACTTGCAGAAACATGTTTATTTCTGCTGAAAAACACGTTTTTACCCTTTCTGCACACTAGGGTTAAGATCTGAGTGTGTGGGCTCCTCTGAGTCTTGCTGTTACATGGGGATTCAGTTGTCTGAAAAAACGCGTTTATTTCGGGCTGAAAAACACGTTTTGAAAAGTGTGCTGTTACTGTCCCATAACTTACATGGGGTTGACCAAACTTGCAGAAACATGTTTATTTCTGCTGAAAAACACGTTTTGACCCTTTCTGCACACTGGGGTTAAGATCTGAGTGTGTGGGCTCCTCTGAGCCTTGCTGTTACATGGGGATTCAGTTGTCTGAAAAAACGCGTTTATTTCGGGCTGAAAAACACGTTTTGAAAAGTGTGCTGTTACTGCCCCATAACTTACATGGGGTTGACCAAAATTGCAGAAACATGTTTATTTCTGCTGAAAAACTCGTTTT
Source organism: Lepisosteus platostomus (assembly GCF_059453375.1). Classification (NCBI taxonomy): domain Eukaryota; kingdom Metazoa; phylum Chordata; class Actinopteri; order Semionotiformes; family Lepisosteidae; genus Lepisosteus; species Lepisosteus platostomus. The sequence goes on along the minus strand of NW_028291534.1, from coordinate 23,222 downwards.
GACTCTTTCTGCACACTGGGGTTAAGAGCTGAGTGTGTGGGCTCTTCTGAGCCTTGCTGTTGCATGGGGATTCAGTTGTCTGAAAAACCGCGTTTATTTCGGGCTGAAAAACACGTTTTGAGAAGTGTTCTGTTACTGCCCCATAACTTACATAGGGTTGACCAAACTTGCAGAAACATGTTTATTTCTGCTGAAAAACACGTTTTGACCCTTTCTGCACACTGGGGTTAAGATCTGAGTGTGTGGGCTCCTCTGAGCCTTGCTGTTACATGGGGATTCAGTTGTCTGAAAAAACGCGTTTATTTCGGGCTGAAAAACACGTTTTGAAAAGTGTTCTGTTACTGTCCCATAACTTACATGGGGTTGACCAAACTTGCTGAAACATGTTTATTTCTGCTGAAAAACACGTTTTGACCCTTCCTGCACACTGGGGTTAAGAGCTGAGTGTGTGGGCTCCTCTGAGCCTTGCTGTTACATGGTGATTCAGTTGTCTGAAAAAACGCGTTTATTTCGGGCTGAAAAACACGTTTTGAAAAGTGTTCTGTTACTGCCCCATAACTTACATGGGGTTGACCAAACTTGCAGAAACATGTTTATTTCTGCTGAAAAACACGTTTTGACCCTTTCTGCACACTGGGGTTAAGATCTGAGTGTGTGGGCTCCTCTGAGCCTTGCTGTTACATGGGGATTCAGTTGTCTGAAAAAACGCGTTTATTTCGGGCTGAAAAACACGTTTTGAAAAGTGTGCTGTTACTGTCCCATAACTTACATGGGGTTGACCAAACTTGCAGAAACATGTTTATTTCTGCTGAAAAACACGTTTTGACACTTTCTGCACACTGGGGCTAAGAGCTGAGTGTGTGGGCTCCTCTGAGCCTTGCTGTTACATGGGGATTCAGTTGTCTGAAAAAACGCGTTTATTTCGGGCTGAAAAACACGTTTTGAAAAGTGTTCTGTTACTGCCCCATAACTTACATGGGGTTGACCAAACTTGCAGAAACATGTTTATTTCTGCTGAAAAACACGTTTTGACCCTTTCTGCACACTGGGGTTAAGATCTGAGTGTGTGGGCTCCTCTGAGCCTTGCTGTTACATGGGGATTCAGTTGTCTGAAAAAACGCGTTTATTTCGGGCTGAAAAACACGTTTTGAAAAGTGTGCTGTTACTGCCCCATAACTTACATGGGGTTGACCAAACTTGCAGAAACATGTTTATTTCTGCTGAAAAACACGTTTTGACTCTTTCTGCACACTGGGGTTAAGAGCTGAGTGTGTGGGCTCTTCTGAGCCTTGCTGTTGCATGGGGATTCAGTTGTCTGAAAAAACGCGTTTATTTCGGGCTGAAAAACACGTTTTGAAAAGTGTTCTGTTACTGCCCCATAACTTACATGGGGTTGACCAAACTTGCAGAAACATGTTTATTTCTGCTGAAAAACACGTTTTGACTCTTTCTGCACACTGGGGTTAAGAGCTGAGTGTGTGGGCTCTTCTGAGCCTTGCTGTTGCATGGGGATTCAGTTGTCTGAAAAAACGCGTTTATTTCGGGCTGAAAAACACGTTTTGAAAAGTGTTCTGTTACTGCCCCATAACTTACATGGGGTTGACCAAACTTGCAGAAACATGTTTATTTCTGCTGAAAAACACGTTTTGACTCTTTCTGCACACTGGGGTTAAGAGCTGAGTGTGTGGGCTCTTCTGAGCCTTGCTGTTGCATTGGGATTAAGTTGTCTGAAAAAACGCGTTTATTTCGGGCTGAAAAACACGTTTTGAAAAGTGTTCTGTTACTGCCCCATAACTTACATGGGGTTGACCAAACTTGCAGAAACATGTTTATTTCTGCTGAAAAACACGTTTTGACCCTTCCTGCACACTGGGGTTAAGAGCTGAGAGTGTGGGCTCTTCTGAACCTTGCTGTTACATGGGGATTCAGTTGTCTGAAAAAACGCGTTTATTTCGGGCTGAAAAACACGTTTTGAAAAGTGTTCTGTTACTTCCCCATAACTTACATGGGGTTAACCAAACTTGCAGAAACATGTTTATTTCTGCTGAAAAACACGTTTTTACCCTTTCTGCACACTAGGGTTAAGATCTGAGTGTGTGGGCTCCTCTGAGTCTTGCTGTTACATGGGGATTCAGTTGTCTGAAAAAACGCGTTTATTTCGGGCTGAAAAACACGTTTTGAAAAGTGTGCTGTTACTGTCCCATAACTTACATGGGGTTGACCAAACTTGCAGAAACATGTTTATTTCTGCTGAAAAACACGTTTTGACCCTTTCTGCACACTGGGGTTAAGATCTGAGTGTGTGGGCTCCTCTGAGCCTTGCTGTTACAATGGGATTCAGTTGTCTGAAAAAACGCGTTTATTTCGGGCTGAAAAACACGTTTTGAAAAGTGTGCTGTTACTGCCCCATAACTTACATGGGGTTGACCAAAATTGCAGAAACATGTTTATTTCTGCTGAAAAACACGTTTTGACTCTTTCTGCACACTGGGGTTAAGAGCTGAGTGTGTGGGCTCTTCTGAGCCTTGCTGTTGCATGGGGATTCAGTTGTCTGAAAAAACGCGTTTATTTCGGGCTGAAAAACACGTTTTGAAAAGTGTTCTGTTACTGCCCCATAACTTACATAGGGTTGACCAAACTTGCAGAAACATGTTTATTTCTGCTGAAAAACACGTTTTGACCCTTTCTGCACACTGGGGTTAAGATCTGAGTGTGTGGGCTCCTCTGAGCCTTGCTGTTACATGGGGATTCAGTTGTCTGAAAAAACGAGTTTATTTCGGGCTGAAAAACACGTTTTGAAAAGTGTGCTGTTACTGTCCCATAACTTACATGGGGTTGACCAAACTTGCTGAAACATGTTTATTTCTGCTGAAAAACACGTTTTGACCCTTCCTGCACACTGGGGTTAAGAGCTGAGTGTGTGGGCTCCTCTGAGCCTTGCTGTTACATGGTGATTCAGTTGTCTGAAAAAAACGCGTTTATTTCGGGCTGAAAAACACGTTTTGAAAAGTGTTCTGTTACTGCCCCATAACTTACATGGGGTTGACCAAACTTGCAGAAACATGTTTATTTCTGCTGAAAAACACGTTTTGACCCTTTCTGCACACTGGGGTTAAGATCTGAGTGTGTGGGCTCCTCTGAGCCTTGCTGTTACATGGGGATTCAGTTGTCTGAAAAAACGGGTTTATTTCGGGCTGAAAAACACGTTTTGAAAAGTGTGCTGTTACTGTCCCATAACTTACATGGGGTTGACCAAACTTGCAGAAACATGTTTATTTCTGCTGAAAAACACGTTTTGACACTTTCTGCACACTGGGGCTAAGAGCTGAGTGTGTGGGCTCCTCTGAGCCTTGCTGTTACATGGGGATTCAGTTGTCTGAAAAAACGCGTTTATTTCGGGCTGAAAAACACGTTTTGAAAAGTGTTCTGTTACTGCCCCATAACTTACATGGGGTTGACCAAACTTGCAGAAACATGTTTATTTCTGCTGAAAAACACGTTTTGACTCTTTCTGCACACTGGGGTTAAGAGCTGAGTGTGTGGGCTCTTCTGAGCCTTGCTGTTGCATGGGGATTCAGTTGTCTGAAAAAACGCGTTTATTTCGGGCTGAAAAACACGTTTTGAAAAGTGTTCTGTTACTGCCCCATAACTTACATGGGGTTGACCAAACTTGCAGAAACATGTTTATTTCTGCTGAAAAACACGTTTTGACCCTTCCTGCACACTGGGGTTAAGAGCTGAGTGTGTGGGCTCCTCTGAGCCTTGCTGTTACATGGTGATTCAGTTGTCTGAAAAAACGCGTTTATTTAGGGCTGAAAAACACGTTTTGAAAAGTGTTCTGTTACTGCCCCATAACTTACATGGGGTTGACCAAACTTGCAGAAACATGTTTATTTCTGCTGAAAAACACGTTTTGACCCTTTCTGCACACTGGGGTTAAGATCTGAGTGTGTGGGCTCCTCTGAGCCTTGCTGTTACATGGGGATTCAGTTGTCTGAAAAAACGCGTTTATTTCGGGCTGAAAAACACGTTTTGAAAAGTGTGCTGTTACTGTCCCATAACTTACATGGGGTTGACCAAACTTGCAGAAACATGTTTATTTCTGCTGAAAAACACGTTTTGACACTTTCTGCACACTGGGGTTAAGAGCTGAGTGTGTGGGCTCTTCTGAGCCTTGCTGTTGCATGGGGATTCAGTTGTCTGAAAAAACGCGTTTATTTCGGGCTGAAAAACACGTTTTGAAAAGTGTTCTGTTACTGCCCCATAACTTACATGGGGTTGACCAAACTTGCAGAAACATGTTTATTTCTGCTGAAAAACACGTTTTGACCCTTCCTGCACACTGGGGTTAAGAGCTGAGTGTGTGGGCTCCTCTGAGCCTTGCTGTTACATGGTGATTCAGTTGTCTGAAAAAACGCGTTTATTTCGGGCTGAAAAACACGTTTTGAAAAGTGTTCTGTTACTGCCCCATAACTTACATGGGGTTGACCAAACTTGCAGAAACATGTTTATTTCTGCTGAAAAACACGTTTTGACCCTTTCTGCACACTGGGGTTAAGATCTGAGTGTGTGGGCTCCTCTGAGCCTTGCTGTTACATGGGGATTCAGTTTTCTGAAAAAACGCGTTTATTTCGGGCTGAAAAACACGTTTTGAAAAGTGTGCTGTTACTGTCCCATAACTTACATGGGGTTGACCAAACTTGCAGAAACATGTTTATTTCTGCTGAAAAACACGTTTTGACACTTTCTGCACACTGGGGCTAAGAGCTGAGTGTGTGGGCTCCTCTGAGCCTTGCTGTTACATGGGGATTCAGTTGTCTGAAAAAACGCGTTTATTTCGGGCTGAAAAACACGTTTTGAAAAGTGTTCTGTTACTGCCCCATAACTTACATGGGGTTGACCAAACTTGCAGAAACATGTTTATTTCTGCTGAAAAACACGTTTTGACTCTTTCTGCACACTGGGGTTAAGAGCTGAGTGTGTGGGCTCCTCTGAGCCTTGCTGTTACATGGTGATTCAGTTGTCTGAAAAAACGCGTTTATTTCGGGCTGAAAAACACGTTTTGAAAAGTGTTCTGTTACTGCCCCATAACTTACATGGGGTTGACCAAACTTGCAGAAACATGTTTATTTCTGCTGAAAAACACGTTTTGACTCTTTCTGCACACTGGGGTTAAGAGCTGAGTGTGTGGGCTCTTCTGAGCCTTGCTGTTGCATGGGGATTCAGTTGTCTGAAAAAACGCGTTTATTTCGAGCTGAAAAACACGTTTTGAAAAGTGTTCTGTTACTGCCCCATAACTTACATGGGGTTGACCAAACTTGCAGAAACGTGTTTATTTCTGCTGAAAAACACGTTTTGACCCTTCCTGCACACTGGGGTTAAGAGCTGAGAGTGTGGGCTCTTCTGAACCTTGCTGTTACATGGGGATTCAGTTGTCTGAAAAAACGCGTTTATTTCGGGCTGAAAAACACGTTTTGAAAAGTGTTCTGTTACTTCCACATAACTTACATGGGGTTAACCAAACTTGCAGAAACATGTTTATTTCTGCTGAAAAACACGTTTTTACCCTTTCTGCACACTAGGGTTAAGATCTGAGTGTGTGGGCTCCTCTGAGTCTTGCTGTTACATGGGGATTCAGTTGTCTGAAAAAACGCGTTTATTTCGGGCTGAAAAACACGTTTTGAAAAGTGTGCTGTTACTGTCCCATAACTTACATGGGGTTGACCAAACTTGCAGAAACATGTTTATTTCTGCTGAAAAACACGTTTTGACCCTTTCTGCACACTGGGGTTAAGATCTGAGTGTGTGGGCTCCTCTGAGCCTTGCTGTTACATGGGGATTCAGTTGTCTGAAAAAACGCGTTTATTTCGGGCTGAAAAACACGTTTTGAAAAGTGTGCTGTTACTGCCCCATAACTTACATGGGGTTGACCAAAATTGCAGAAACATGTTTATTTCTGCTGAAAAACTCGTTTTGACTCTTTCTGCACACTGGGGTTAAGAGCTGAGTGTGTGGGCTCTTCTGAGCCTTGCTGTTGCATGGGGATTCAGTTGTCTGAAAAACCGCGTTTATTTCGGGCTGAAAAACACGTTTTGAAAAGTGTTCTGTTACTGCCCCATAACTTACATAGGGTTGACCAAACTTGCAGAAACATGTTTATTTCTGCTGAAAAACACGTTTTGACCCTTTCTGCACACTGGGGTTAAGATCTGAGTGTGTGGGCTCCTCTGAGCCTTGCTGTTACATGGGGATTCAGTTGTCTGAAAAAACGCGTTTATTTCGGGCTGAAAAACACGTTTTGAAAAGTGTTCTGTTACTGTCCCATAACTTACATGGGGTTGACCAAACTTGCTGAAACATGTTTATTTCTGCTGAAAAACACGTTTTGACCCTTCCTGCACACTGGGGTTAAGAGCTGAGTGTGTGGGCTCCTCTGAGCCTTGCTGTTACATGGTGATTCAGTTGTCTGAAAAAACGCGTTTATTTCGGGCTGAAAAACACGTTTTGAAAAGTGTTCTGTTACTGCCCCATAACTTACATGGGGTTGACCAAACTTGCAGAAACATGTTTATTTCTGCTGAAAAACACGTTTTGACTCTTTCTGCACACTGGGGTTAAGAGCTGAGTGTGTGGGCTCTTCTCAGCCTTGCTGTTGCATGGGGATTCAGTTGTCTGAAAAAACGCGTTTATTTCGGGCTGAAAAACACGTTTTGAAAAGTGTTCTGTTACTGCCCCATAACTTACATGGGGTTGACCAAACTTGCAGAAACATGTTTATTTCTGCTGAAAAACACGTTTTGACCCTTCCTGCACACTGGGGTTAAGAGCTGAGTGTGTGGGCTCTTCTGAGCCTTGCTGTTACATGGTGATTCAGTTGTCTGAAAAAACGCGTTTATTTCGGGCTGAAAAACACGTTTTGAAAAGTGTTCTGTTACTGCCCCATAAGTTACATGGGGTTGACCAAACTTGCAGAAACATGTTTATTTCTGCTGAAAAACACGTTTTGACCCTTTCTGCACACTGGGGTTAAGATCTGAGTGTGTGGGCTCCTCTGAGCCTTGCTGTTACATGGGGATTCAGTTGTCTGAAAAAACGCGTTTATTTCGGGCTGAAAAACACGTTTTGAAAAGTGTGCTGTTACTGCCCCATAACTTACATGGGGTTGACCAAACTTGCAGAAACATGTTTATTTCTGCTGAAAAACACGTTTTGACTCTTTCTGCACACTGGGGTTAAGAGCTGAGTGTGTGGGCTCTTCTGAGCCTTGCTGTTGCATGGGGATTCAGTTGTCTGAAAAAACGCGTTTATTTCGGGCTGAAAAACACGTTTTGAAAAGTGTTCTGTTACTGCCCCATAACTTACATGGGGTTGACCAAACTTGCAGAAACATGTTTATTTCTGCTGAAAAACACGTTTTGACTCTTTCTGCACACTGGGGTTAAGAGCTGAGTGTGTGGGCTCTTCTGAGCCTTGCTGTTGCATGGGGATTCAGTTGTCTGAAAAAACGCGTTTATTTCGGGCTGAAAAACACGTTTTGAAAAGTGTTCTGTTACTGCCCCATAACTTACATGGGGTTGACCAAACTTGCAGAAACATGTTTATTTCTGCTGAAAAACACGTTTTGACTCTTTCTGCACACTGGGGTTAAGAGCTGAGTGTGTGGGCTCTTCTGAGCCTTGCTGTTGCATTGGGATTCAGTTGTCTGAAAAAACGCGTTTATTTCGGGCTGAAAAACACGTTTTGAAAAGTGTTCTGTTACTGCCCCATAACTTACATGGGGTTGACCAAACTTGCAGAAACATGTTTATTTCTGCTGAAAAACACGTTTTGACCCTTCCTGCACACTGGGGTTAAGAGCTGAGAGTGTGGGCTCTTCTGAACCTTGCTGTTACATGGGGATTCAGTTGTCTGAAAAAACGCGTTTATTTCGGGCTGAAAAACACGTTTTGAAAAGTGTTCTGTTACTTCCCCATAACTTACATGGGGTTAACCAAACTTGCAGAAACATGTTTATTTCTGCTGAAAAACACGTTTTTACCCTTTCTGCACACTAGGGTTAAGATCTGAGTGTGTGGGCTCCTCTGAGTCTTGCTGTTACATGGGGATTCAGTTGTCTGAAAAAACGCGTTTATTTCGGGCTGAAAAACACGTTTTGAAAAGTGTGCTGTTACTGTCCCATAACTTACATGGGGTTGACCAAACTTGCAGAAACATGTTTATTTCTGCTGAAAAACACGTTTTGACCCTTTCTGCACACTGGGGTTAAGATCTGAGTGTGTGGGCTCCTCTGAGCCTTGCTGTTACATGGGGATTCAGTTGTCTGAAAAAACGCGTTTATTTCGGGCTGAAAAACACGTTTTGAAAAGTGTGCTGTTACTGTCCCATAACTTACATGGGGTTGACCAAACTTGCTGAAACATGTTTATTTCTGCTGAAAAACACGTTTTGACCCTTCCTGCACACTGGGGTTAAGAGCTGAGTGTGTGGGCTCCTCTGAGCCTTGCTGTTACATGGTGATTCAGTTGTCTGAAAAAACGCGTTTATTTCGGGCTGAAAAACACGTTTCGAAAAGTGTTCTGTTACTGCCCCATAACTTACATGGGGTTGACCAAACTTGCAGAAACATGTTTATTTCTGCTGAAAAACACGTTTTGACCCTTTCTGCACACTGGGGTTAAGATCTGAGTGTGTGGGCTCCTCTGAGCCTTGCTGTTACATGGGGATTCAGTTGTCTGAAAAAACGGGTTTATTTCGGGCTGAAAAACACGTTTTGAAAAGTGTGCTGTTACTGTCCCATAACTTACATGGGGTTGACCAAACTTGCAGAAACATGTTTATTTCTGCTGAAAAACACGTTTTGACACTTTCTGCACACTGGGGCTAAGAGCTGAGTGTGTGGGCTCCTCTGAGCCTTGCTGTTACATGGGGATTCAGTTGTCTGAAAAAACGCGTTTATTTCGGGCTGAAAAACACGTTTTGAAAAGTGTTCTGTTACTGCCCCATAACTTACATGGGGTTGACCAAACTTGCAGAAACATGTTTATTTCTGCTGAAAAACACGTTTTGACTCTTTCTGCACACTGGGGTTAAGAGCTGAGTGTGTGGGCTCTTCTCAGCCTTGCTGTTGCATGGGGATTCAGTTGTCTGAAAAAACGCGTTTATTTCGGGCTGAAAAACACGTTTTGAAAAGTGTTCTGTTACTGCCCCATAACTTACATGGGGTTGACCAAACTTGCAGAAACATGTTTATTTCTGCTGAAAAACACGTTTTGACCCTTCCTGCACACTGGGGTTAAGAGCTGAGTGTGTGGGCTCTTCTGAGCCTTGCTGTTACATGGTGATTCAGTTGTCTGAAAAAACGCGTTTATTTCGGGCTGAAAAACACGTTTTGAAAAGTGTTCTGTTACTGCCCCATAAGTTACATGGGGTTGACCAAACTTGCAGAAACATGTTTATTTCTGCTGAAAAACACGTTTTGACCCTTTCTGCACACTGGGGTTAAGATCTGAGTGTGTGGGCTCCTCTGAGCCTTGCTGTTACATGGGGATTCAGTTGTCTGAAAAAACGCGTTTATTTCGGGCTGAAAAACACGTTTTGAAAAGTGTGCTGTTACTGCCCCATAACTTACATGGGGTTGACCAAACTTGCAGAAACATGTTTATTTCTGCTGAAAAACACGTTTTGACTCTTTCTGCACACTGGGGTTAAGAGCTGAGTGTGTGGGCTCTTCTGAGCCTTGCTGTTGCATGGGGATTCAGTTGTCTGAAAAAACGCGTTTATTTCGGGCTGAAAAACACGTTTTGAAAAGTGTTCTGTTACTGCCCCATAACTTACATGGGGTTGACCAAACTTGCAGAAACATGTTTATTTCTGCTGAAAAACACGTTTTGACTCTTTCTGCACACTGGGGTTAAGAGCTGAGTGTGTGGGCTCCTCTGAGCCTTGCTGTTACATGGGGATTCAGTTGTCTGAAAAAACGCGTTTATTTCGGGCTGAAAAACACGTTTTGAAAAGTGTTCTGTTACTGCCCCATAACTTACATGGGGTTGACCAAACTTGCAGAAACATGTTTATTTCTGCTGAAAAACACGTTTTGACCCTTTCTGCACACTGGGGTTAAGATCTGAGTGTGTGGGCTCTTCTGAACCTTGCTGTTGCATGGGGATTCAGTTGTCTGAAAAAACGCGTTTATTTCGGGCTGAAAAACACGTTTTGAAAAGTGTTCTGTTACTGCCCCATAACTTACATGGGGTTGACCAAACTTGCAGAAACATGTTTATTTCTGCTGAAAAACACGTTTTGACCCTTCCTGCACACTGGGGTTAAGAGCTGAGTGTGTGGGCTCCTCTGAGCCTTGCTGTTACATGGTGATTCAGTTGTCTGAAAAAACGCGTTTATTTCGGGCTGAAAAACACGTTTTGAAAAGTGTTCTGTTACTGCCCCATAACTTACATGGGGTTGACCAAACTTGCAGAAACATGTTTATTTCTGCTGAAAAACACGTTTTGACCCTTTCTGCACACTGGGGTTAAGATCTGAGTGTGTGGGCTCCTCTGAGCCTTGCTGTTACATGGGGATTCAGTTGTCTGAAAAAACGCGTTTATTTCGGGCTGAAAAACACGTTTTGAAAAGTGTGCTGTTACTGTCCCATAACTTACATGGGGTTGACCAAACTTGCAGAAACATGTTTATTTCTGCTGAAAAACACGTTTTGACACTTTCTGCACACTGGGGCTAAGAGCTGAGTGTGTGGGCTCCTCTGAGCCTTGCTGTTACATGGGGATTCAGTTGTCTGAAAAAACGCGTTTATTTCGGGCTGAAAAACACGTTTTGAAAAGTGTTCTGTTACTGCCCCATAACTTACATGGGGTTGACCAAACTTGCAGAAACATGTTTATTTCTGCTGAAAAACACGTTTTGACTCTTTCTGCACACTGGGGTTAAGAGCTGAGTGTGTGGGCTCCTCTGAGCCTTGCTGTTACATGGTGATTCAGTTGTCTGAAAAAACGCGTTTATTTCGGGCTGAAAAACACGTTTTGAAAAGTGTTCTGTTACTGCCCCATAACTTACATGGGGTTGACCAAACTTGCAGAAACATGTTTATTTCTGCTGAAAAACACGTTTTGACTCTTTCTGCACACTGGGGTTAAGAGCTGAGTGTGTGGGCTCTTCTGAGCCTTGCTGTTGCATGGGGATTCAGTTGTCTGAAAAAACGCGTTTATTTCGGGCTGAAAAACACGTTTTGAAAAGTGTTCTGTTACTGCCCCATAACTTACATGGGGTTGACCAAACTTGCAGAAACATGTTTATTTCTGCTGAAAAACACGTTTTGACCCTTCCTGCACACTGGGGTTAAGAGCTGAGAGTGTGGGCTCTTCTGAACCTTGCTGTTACATGGAGATTCAGTTGTCTGAAAAAACGCGTTTATTTCGGGCTGAAAAACACGTTTTGAAAAGTGTTCTGTTACTGCCCCATAACTTACATGGGGTTGACCAAACTTGCAGAAACATGTTTATTTCTGCTGAAAAACACGTTTTTACCCTTTCTGCACACTGGGGTTAAGATCTGAGTGTGTGGGCTCCTCTGAGTCTTGCTGTTACATGGGGATTCAGTTGTCTGAAAAAAACGCGTTTATTTCGGGCTGAAAAACACGTTTTGAAAAGTGTTCTGTTACTGCCCCATAACTTACATGGGGTTGACCAAACTTGCAGAAACATGTTTATTTCTGCTGAAAAACACGTTTTGACCCTTTCTGCACACTGGGGTTAAGATCTGAGTGTGTGGGCTCCTCTGAGCTTGCTGTTACATGGGGATTCAGTTGTCTGAAAAAACGCGTTTATTTCGGGCTGAAAAACACGTTTTGAAAAGTGTGCTGTTACTGTCCCATAACTTACATGGGGTTGACCAAACTTGCAGAAACATGTTTATTTCTGCTGAAAAACACGTTTTGACACTTTCTGCACACTGGGGTTAAGAGCTGAGTGTGTGGGCTCTTCTGAGCCTTGCTGTTGCATGGGGATTCAGTTGTCTGAAAAAACGCGTTTATTTCGGGCTGAAAAACACGTTTTGAAAAGTGTTCTGTTACTGCCCCATAACTTACATGGGGTTGACCAAACTTGCAGAAACATTTTTATTTCTGCTGAAAAACACGTTTTGACCCTTCCTGCACACTGGGGTTAAGAGCTGAGTGTGTGGGCTCCTCTGAGCCTTGCTGTTACATGGTGATTCAGTTGTCTGAAAAAACGCGTTTATTTCGGGCTGAAAAACACGTTTTGAAAAGTGTTCTGTTACTGCCCCATAACTTACATGGGGTTGACCAAACTTGCAGAAACATGTTTATTTCTGCTGAAAAACACGTTTTGACTCTTTCTGCACACTGGGGTTAAGAGCTGAGTGTGTGGGCTCTTCTGAGCCTTGCTGTTGCTTGGGGATTCAGTTGTCTGAAAAAACGCGTTTATTTCGGGCTGAAAAACACGTTTTGAAAAGTGTTCTGTTACTGCCCCATAACTTACATGGGGTTGACCAAACTTGCAGAAACATGTTTATTTCTGCTGAAAAACACGTTTTGACCCTTCCTGCACACTGGGGTTAAGAGCTGAGAGTGTGGGCTCTTCTGAACCTTGCTGTTACATGGGGATTCAGTTGTCTGAAAAAACGCGTTTATTTCGGGCTGAAAAACACGTTTTGAAAAGTGTTCTGTTACTTCCCCATAACTTACATGGGGTTAACCAAACTTGCAGAAACATGTTTATTTCTGCTGAAAAACACGTTTTTACCCTTTCTGCACACTAGGGTTAAGATCTGAGTGTGTGGGCTCCTCTGAGCCTTGCTGTTACATGGGGATTCAGTTGTCTGAAAAAACGCGTTTATTTCGGGCTGAAAAACACGTTTTGAAAAGTGTGCTGTTACTGTCCCATAACTTACATGGGGTTGACCAAACTTGCAGAAACATGTTTATTTCTGCTGAAAAACACGTTTTGACCCTTTCTGCACACTGGGGTTAAGATCTGAGTGTGTGGGCTCCTCTGAGCCTTGCTGTTACATGGGGATTCAGTTGTCTGAAAAAACGCGTTTATTTCGGGCTGAAAAACACGTTTTGAAAAGTGTGCTGTTACTGTCCCATAACTTACATGGGGTTGACCAAACTTGCTGAAACATGTTTATTTCTGCTGAAAAACACGTTTTGACCCTTCCTGCACACTGGGGTTAAGAGCTGAGTGTGTGGGCTCCTCTGAGCCTTGCTGTTACATGGTGATTCAGTTGTCTGAAAAAACGCGTTTATTTCGGGCTGAAAAACACGTTTTGAAAAGTGTTCTGTTACTGCCCCATAACTTACATGGGGTTGACCAAACTTGCAGAAACATGTTTATTTCTGCTGAAAAACACGTTTTGACCCTTTCTGCACACTGGGGTTAAGATCTGAGTGTGTGGGCTCCTCTGAGCCTTGCTGTTACATGGGGATTCAGTTGTCTGAAAAAACGGGTTTATTTCGGGCTGAAAAACACGTTTTGAAAAGTGTGCTGTTACTGTCCCATAACTTACATGGGGTTGACCAAACTTGCAGAAACATGTTTATTTCTGCTGAAAAACACGTTTTGACACTTTCTGCACACTGGGGCTAAGAGCTGAGTGTGTGGGCTCCTCTGAGCCTTGCTGTTACATGGGGATTCAGTTGTCTGAAAAAACGCGTTTATTTCGGGCTGAAAAACACGTTTTGAAAAGTGTTCTGTTACTGCCCCATAACTTACATGGGGTTGACCAAACTTGCAGAAACATGTTTATTTCTGCTGAAAAACACGTTTTGACTCTTTCTGCACACTGGGGTTAAGAGCTGAGTGTGTGGGCTCTTCTCAGCCTTGCTGTTGCATGGGGATTCAGTTGTCTTAAAAAACGCGTTTATTTCGGGCTGAAAAACACGTTTTGAAAAGTGTTCTGTTACTGCCCCATAACTTACATGGGGTTGACCAAACTTGCAGAAACATGTTTATTTCTGCTGAAAAACACGTTTTGACCCTTCCTGCACACTGGGGTTAAGAGCTGAGTGTGTGGGCTCTTCTGAGCCTTGCTGTTACATGGTGATTCAGTTGTCTGAAAAAACGCGTTTATTTCGGGCTGAAAAACACGTTTTGAAAAGTGTTCTGTTACTGCCCCATAAGTTACATGGGGTTGACCAAACTTGCAGAAACATGTTTATTTCTGCTGAAAAACACGTTTTGACCCTTTCTGCACACTGGGGTTAAGATCTGAGTGTGTGGGCTCCTCTGAGCCTTGCTGTTACATGGGGATTCAGTTGTCTGAAAAAACGCGTTTATTTCGGGCTGAAAAACACGTTTTGAAAAGTGTGCTGTTACTGCCCCATAACTTACATGGGGTTGACCAAACTTGCAGAAACATGTTTATTTCTGCTGAAAAACACGTTTTGACTCTTTCTGCACACTGGGGTTAAGAGCTGAGTGTGTGGGCTCTTCTGAGCCTTGCTGTTGCATGGGGATTCAGTTGTCTGAAAAAACGCGTTTATTTCGGGCTGAAAAACACGTTTTGAAAAGTGTTCTGTTACTGCCCCATAACTTACATGGGGTTGACCAAACTTGCAGAAACATGTTTATTTCTGCTGAAAAACACGTTTTGACTCTTTCTGCACACTGGGGTTAAGAGCTGAGTGTGTGGGCTCCTCTGAGCCTTGCTGTTACATGGGGATTCAGTTGTCTGAAAAAACGCGTTTATTTCGGGCTGAAAAACACGTTTTGAAAAGTGTTCTGTTACTGCCCCATAACTTACATGGGGTTGACCAAACTTGCAGAAACATGTTTATTTCTGCTGAAAAACACGTTTTGACCCTTTCTGCACACTGGGGTTAAGATCTGAGTGTGTGGGCTCTTCTGAACCTTGCTGTTGCATGGGGATTCAGTTGTCTGAAAAAACGCGTTTATTTCGGGCTGAAAAACACGTTTTGAAAAGTGTTCTGTTACTGCCCCATAACTTACATGGGGTTGACCAAACTTGCAGAAACATGTTTATTTCTGCTGAAAAACACGTTTTGACCCTTCCTGCACACTGGGGTTAAGAGCTGAGTGTGTGGGCTCCTCTGAGCCTTGCTGTTAAATGGTGATTCAGTTGTCTGAAAAAACGCGTTTATTTCGGGCTGAAAAACACGTTTTGAAAAGTGTTCTGTTACTGCCCCATAACTTACATGGGGTTGACCAAACTTGCAGAAACATGTTTATTTCTGCTGAAAAACACGTTTTGACCCTTTCTGCACACTGGGGTTAAGATCTGAGTGTGTGGGCTCCTCTGAGCCTTGCTGTTACATGGGGATTCAGTTGTCTGAAAAAACGCGTTTATTTCGGGCTGAAAAACACGTTTTGAAAAGTGTGCTGTTACTGTCCCATAACTTACATGGGGTTGACCAAACTTGCAGAAACATGTTTATTTCTGCTGAAAAACACGTTTTGACACTTTCTGCACACTGGGGCTAAGAGCTGAGTGTGTGGGCTCCTCTGAGCCTTGCTGTTACATGGGGATTCAGTTGTCTGAAAAAACGCGTTTATGTCGGGCTGAAAAACACGTTTTGAAAAGTGTTCTGTTACTGCCCCATAACTTACATGGGGTTGACCAAACTTGCAGAAACATGTTTATTTCTGCTGAAAAACACGTTTTGACTCTTTCTGCACACTGGGGTTAAGAGCTGAGTGTGTGGGCTCCTCTGAGCCTTGCTGTTACATGGTGATTCAGTTGTCTGAAAAAACGCGTTTATTTCGGGCTGAAAAACACGTTTTGAAAAGTGTTCTGTTACTGCCCCATAACTTACATGGGGTTGACCAAACTTGCAGAAACATGTTTATTTCTGCTGAAAAACACGTTTTGACTCTTTCTGCACACTGGGGTTAAGAGCTGAGTGTGTGGGCTCTTCTGAGCCTTGCTGTTGCATGGGGATTCAGTTGTCTGAAAAAACGCGTTTATTTCGGGCTGAAAAACACGTTTTGAAAAGTGTTCTGTTACTGCCCCATAACTTACATGGGGTTGACCAAACTTGCAGAAACATGTTTATTTCTGCTGAAAAACACGTTTTGACCCTTCCTGCACACTGGGGTTAAGAGCTGAGAGTGTGGGCTCTTCTGAACCTTGCTGTTACATGGGGATTCAGTTGTCTGAAAAAACGCGTTTATTTCGGGCTGAGAAACACGTTTTGAAAAGTGTTCTGTTACTGCCCCATAACTTACATGGGGTTGACCAAACTTGCAGAAACATGTTTATTTCTGCTGAAAAACACGTTTTTACCCTTTCTGCACACTGGGGTTAAGATCTGAGTGTGTGGGCTCCTCTGAGTCTTGCTGTTACATGGGGATTCAGTTGTCTGAAAAAAACGCGTTTATTTCGGGCTGAAAAACACGTTTTGAAAAGTGTTCTGTTACTGCCCCATAACTTACATGGGGTTGACCAAACTTGCAGAAACATGTTTATTTCTGCTGAAAAACACGTTTTGACCCTTTCTGCACACTGGGGTTAAGATCTGAGTGTGTGGGCTCCTCTGAGCTTGCTGTTACATGGGGATTCAGTTGTCTGAAAAAACGCGTTTATTTCGGGCTGAAAAACACGTTTTGAAAAGTGTGCTGTTACTGTCCCATAACTTACATGGGGTTGACCAAACTTGCAGAAACATGTTTATTTCTGCTGAAAAACACGTTTTGACACTTTCTGCACACTGGGGTTAAGAGCTGAGTGTGTGGGCTCTTCTGAGCCTTGCTGTTGCATGGGGATTCAGTTGTCTGAAAAAACGCGTTTATTTCGGGCTGAAAAACACGTTTTGAAAAGTGTTCTGTTACTGCCCCATAACTTACATGGGGTTGACCAAACGTGCAGAAACATTTTTATTTCTGCTGAAAAACACGTTTTGACCCTTCCTGCACACTGGGGTTAAGAGCTGAGTGTGTGGGCTCCTCTGAGCCTTGCTGTTACATGGTGATTCAGTTGTCTGAAAAAACGCGTTTATTTCGGGCTGAAAAACACGTTTTGAAAAGTGTTCTGTTACTGCCCCATAACTTACATGGGGTTGACCAAACTTGCAGAAACATGTTTATTTCTGCTGAAAAACACGTTTTGACTCTTTCTGCACACTGGGGTTAAGAGCTGAGTGTGTGGGCTCTTCTGAGCCTTGCTGTTGCATGGGGATTCAGTTGTCTGAAAAAACGCGTTTATTTCGGGCTGAAAAACACGTTTTGAAAAGTGTTCTGTTACTGCCCCATAACTTACATGGGGTTGACCAAACTTGCAGAAACATGTTTATTTCTGCTGAAAAACACGTTTTGACCCTTCCTGCACACTGGGGTTAAGAGCTGAGAGTGTGGGCTCTTCTGAACCTTGCTGTTACATGGGGATTCAGTTGTCTGAAAAAACGCGTTTATTTCGGGCTGAAAAACACGTTTTGAAAAGTGTTCTGTTACTGCCCCATAACTTACATGGGGTTGACCAAACTTGCAGAAACATGTTTATTTCTGCTGAAAAACACGTTTTTACCCTTTCTGCACACTGGGGTTAAGATCTGAGTGTGTGGGCTCCTCTGAGTCTTGCTGTTACATGGGGATTCAGTTGTCTGAAAAAACGCGTTTATTTCGGGCTGAAAAACACGTTTTGAAAAGTGTTCTGTTACTGTCCCATAACTTACATGGGGTTGACCAAACTTGCAGAAACATGTTTATTTCTGCTGAAAAACACGTTTTGACACTTTCTGCACACTGGGGCTAAGAGCTGAGTGTGTGGGCTCCTCTGAGCCTTGCTGTTACATGGGGATTCAGTTGTCTGAAAAAACGCGTTTATTTCGGGCTGAAAAACACGTTTTGAAAAGTGTTCTGTTACTGCCCCATAACTTACATGGGGTTGACCAAACTTGCAGAAACATGTTTATTTCTGCTGAAAAACACGTTTTGACTCTTTCTGCACACTGGGGTTAAGAGCTGACTGTGTGGGCTCCTCTGAGCCTTGCTGTTACATGGTGATTCAGTTGTCTGAAAAAACGCGTTTATTTCGGGCTGAAAAACACGTTTTGAAAAGTGTTCTGTTACTGCCCCATAACTTACATGGGGTTGACCAAACTTGCAGAAACATGTTTATTTCTGCTGAAAAACACGTTTTGACCCTTCCTGCACACTGGGGTTAAGAGCTGAGTGTGTGGGCTCTTCTGAGCCTTGCTGTTACATGGTGATTCAGTTGTCTGAAAAAACGCGTTTATTTCGGGCTGAAAAACACGTTTTGAAAAGTGTTCTGTTACTGCCCCATAACTTACATGGGGTTGACCAAACTTGCAGAAACATGTTTATTTCTGCTGAAAAACACGTTTTGACCCTTTCTGCACACTGGGGTTAAGATCTGAGTGTGTGGGCTCCTCTGAGCCTTGCTGTTACATGGGGATTCAGTTGTCTGAAAAAACGCGTTTATTTCGGGCTGAAAAACACGTTTTGAAAAGTGTGCTGTTACTGTCCCATAACTTACATGGGGTTGACCAAACTTGCAGAAACATGTTTATTTCTGCTGAAAAACACGTTTTGACACTTTCTGCACACTGGGGCTAAGAGCTGAGTGTGTGGGCTCCTCTGAGCCTTGCTGTTACATGGGGATTCAGTTGTCTGAAAAAACGCGTTTATTTCGGGCTGAAAAACACGTTTTGAAAAGTGTTCTGTTACTGCCCCATAACTTACATGGGGTTGACCAAACTTGCAGAAACATGTTTATTTCTGCTGAAAAACACGTTTTGACTCTTTCTGCACACTGGGGTTAAGAGCTGAGTGTGTGGGCTCTTCTGAGCCTTGCTGTTGCATGGGGATTCAGTTGTCTGAAAAAACGCGTTTATTTCGGGCTGAAAAACACGTTTTGAAAAGTGTTCTGTTACTGCCCCATAACTTACATGGGGTTGACCAAACTTGCAGAAACATGTTTATTTCTGCTGAAAAACACGTTTTAACCCTTCCTGCACACTGGGGTTAAGAGCTCAGTGTGTGGGCTCCTCTGAGCCTTGCTGTTACATGGTGATTCAGTTGTCTGAAAAAACGCGTTTATTTCGGGCTGAAAAACACGTTTTGAAAAGTGTTCTGTTACTGCCCCATAACTTACATGGGGTTGACCAAACTTGCAGAAACATGTTTTTTTCTGCTGAAAAACACGTTTTGACCCTTTCTGCACACTGGGGTTAAGATCTGAGTGTGTGGGCTCTTCTGAGCCTTGCTGTTACATGGTGATTCAGTTGTCTGAAAAAACGCGTTTATTTCGGGCTGAAAAACACGTTTTGAAAAGTGTTCTGTTACTGCCCCATAACTTACATGGGGTTGACCAAACTTGCAGAAACATGTTTATTTCTGCTGAAAAACACGTTTTGACCCTTTCTGCAAACTGGGGTTAAGATCTGAGTGTGTGGGCTCCTCTGAGCCTTGCTGTTACATGGGGATTCAGTTGTCTGAAAAAACGCGTTTATTTCGGGCTGAAAAACACGTTTTGAAAAGTGTGCTGTTACTGTCCCATAACTTACATGGGGTTGACCAAACTTGCAGAAACATGTTTATTTCTGCTGAAAAACACGTTTTGACTCTTTCTGCACACTGGGGTTAAGAGCTGAGTGTGTGGGCTCTTCTGAACCTTGCTGTTACATGGGGATTCAGTTGTCTGAAAAAACGCGTTTATTTCGGGCTGAAAAACACGTTTTGAAAAGTGTTCTGTTACTGCCCCATAACTTACATGGGGTTGACCAAACTTGCAGAAACATGTTTATTTCTGCTGAAAAACACGTTTTGACTCTTTCTGCACACTGGGGTTAAGAGCTGAGTGTGTGGGCTCCTCTGAGCCTTGCTGTTACATGGTGATTCAGTTGTCTGAAAAAACGCGTTTATTTCGGGCTGAAAAACACGTTTTGAAAAGTGTTCTGTTACTGCCCCATAACTTACATGGGGTTGACCAAACTTGCAGAAACATGTTTATTTCTGCTGAAAAACACGTTTTGACTCTTTCTGCACACTGGGGTTAAGAGCTGAGTGTGTGGGCTCTTCTGAGCCTTGCTGTTGCATGGGGATTCAGTTGTCTGAAAAAACGCGTTTATTTCGGGCTGAAAAACACGTTTTGAAAAGTGTTCTGTTACTGCCCCATAACTTACATGGGGTTGACCAAACTTGCAGAAACATGTTTATTTCTGCTGAAAAACACGTTTTGACCCTTCCTGCACACTGGGGTTAAGAGCTGAGAGTGTGGGCTCTTCTGAACCTTGCTGTTACATGGGGATTCAGTTGTCTGAAAAAACGCGTTTATTTCGGGCTGAAAAACACGTTTTGAAAAGTGTTCTGTTACTTCCCCATAACTTACATGGGGTTAACCAAACTTGCAGAAACATGTTTATTTCTGCTGAAAAACACGTTTTGACCCTTTCTGCACACTGGGGTTAAGATCTGAGTGTGTGGGCTCCTCTGAGCCTTGCTGTTACATGGGGATTCAGTTTTCTGAAAAAACGCGTTTATTTCGGGCTGAAAAACACGTTTTGAAAAGTGTGCTGTTACTGTCCCATAACTTACATGGGGTTGACCAAACTTGCAGAAACATGTTTATTTCTGCTGAAAAACACGTTTTGACACTTTCTGCACACTGGGGCTAAGAGCTGAGTGTGTGGGCTCCTCTGAGCCTTGCTGTTACATGGGGATTCAGTTGTCTGAAAAAACGCGTTTATTTCGGGCTGAAAAACACGTTTTGAAAAGTGTTCTGTTACTGCCCCATAACTTACATGGGGTTGACCAAACTTGCAGAAACATGTTTATTTCTGCTGAAAAACACGTTTTGACTCTTTCTGCACACTGAGGTTAAGAGCTGAGTGTGTGGGCTCCTCTGAGCCTTGCTGTTACATGGTGATTCAGTTGTCTGAAAAAACGCGTTTATTTCGGGCTGAAAAACACGTTTTGAAAAGTGTTCTGTTACTGCCCCATAACTTACATGGGGTTGACCAAACTTGCAGAAACATGTTTATTTCTGCTGAAAAACACGTTTTGACTCTTTCTGCACACTGGGGTTAAGAGCTGAGTGTGTGGGCTCCTCTGAGCCTTGCTGTTACATGGGGATTCAGTTGTCTGAAAAAACGCGTTTATTTCGGGCTGAAAAATACGTTTTGAAAAGTGTTCTGTTACTGCCCCATAACTTACATGGGGTTGACCAAACTTGCAGAAACATGTTTATTTCTGCTGAAAAACACGTTTTGACCCTTCCTGCACACTGGGGTTAAGAGCTGAGAGTGTGGGCTCTTCTGAACCTTGCTGTTACATGGGGATTCAGTTGTCTGAAAAAACGCGTTTATTTCGGGCTGAAAAACACGTTTTGAAAAGTGTTCTGTTACTTCCCCATAACTTACATGGGGTTAACCAAACTTGCAGAAACATGTTTATTTCTGCTGAAAAACACGTTTTTACCCTTTCTGCACACTAGGGTTAAGATCTGAGTGTGTGGGCTCCTCTGAGTCTTGCTGTTACATGGGGATTCAGTTGTCTGAAAAAACGCGTTTATTTCGGGCTGAAAAACACGTTTTGAAAAGTGTTCTGTTACTGCCCCATAACTTACATGGGGTTGACCAAACTTGCAGAAACATGTTTATTTCTGCTGAAAAACACGTTTTGACCCTTTCTGCACACTGGGGTTAAGATCTGAGTGTGTGGGCTCCTCTGAGCCTTGCTGTTACATGGGGATTCAGTTGTCTGAAAAAACGCGTTTATTTCGGGCTGAAAAACACGTTTTGAAAAGTGTGCTGTTACTGTCCCATAACTTACATGGGGTTGACCAAACTTGCAGAAACATGTTTATTTCTGCTGAAAAACACGTTTTGACACTTTCTGCACACTGGGGTTAAGAGCTGAGTGTGTGGGCTCTTCTGAGCCTTGCTGTTGCATGGGGATTCAGTTGTCTGAAAAAACGCGTTTATTTCGGGCTGAAAAACACGTTTTGAAAAGTGTTCTGTTACTGCCCCATAACTTACATGGGGTTGACCAAACTTGCAGAAACATGTTTATTTCTGCTGAAAAACACGTTTTGACCCTTCCTGCACACTGGGGTTAAGAGCTGAGTGTGTGGGCTCCTCTTAGCCTTGCTGTTACATGGTGATTCAGTTGTCTGAAAAAACGCGTTTATTTCGGGCTGAAAAACACGTTTTGAAAAGTGTTCTGTTACTGCCCCATAACTTACATGGGGTTGACCAAACTTGCAGAAACATGTTTATTTCTGCTGAAAAACACGTTTTGACCCTTCCTGCACACTGGGGTTAAGAGCTGAGAGTGTGGGCTCTTCTGAACCTTGCTGTTACATGGGGATTCAGTTGTCTGAAAAAACGCGTTTATTTCGGGCTGAAAAACACGTTTTGAAAAGTGTTCTGTTACTGCCCCATAACTTACATGGGGTTGACCAAACTTGCAGAAACATGTTTATTTCTGCTGAAAAACACGTTTTGACCCTTTCTGCACACTGGGGTTAAGATCTGAGTGTGTGGGCTCCTCTGAGCCTTGCTGTTACATGGGGATTCAGTTGTCTGAAAAAACGCGTTTATTTCGGGCTGAAAAACACGTTTTGAAAAGTGTGCTGTTACTGTCCCATAACTTACATGGGGTTGACCAAACTTGCAGAAACATGTTTATTTCTGCTGAAAAACACGTTTTGACACTTTCTGCACACTGGGGTTAAGAGCTGAGTGTGTGGGCTCTTCTGAGCCTTGCTGTTGCATGGGGATTCAGTTGTCTGAAAAAACGCGTTTATTTCGGGCTGAAAAACACGTTTTGAAAAGTGTTCTGTTACTGCCCCATAACTTACATGGGGTTGACCAAACTTGCAGAAACATGTTTATTTCTGCTGAAAAACACGTTTTGACCCTTCCTGCACACTGGGGTTAAGAGCTGAGTGTGTGGGCTCCTCTTAGCCTTGCTGTTACATGGTGATTCAGTTGTCTGAAAAAACGCGTTTATTTCGGGCTGAAAAACACGTTTTGAAAAGTGTTCTGTTACTGCCCCATAACTTACATGGGGTTGACCAAACTTGCAGAAACATGTTTATTTCTGCTGAAAAACACGTTTTGACCCTTCCTGCACACTGGGGTTAAGAGCTGAGAGTGTGGGCTCTTCTGAACCTTGCTGTTACATGGGGATTCAGTTGTCTGAAAAAACGCGTTTATTTCGGGCTGAAAAACACGTTTTGAAAAGTGTTCTGTTACTGCCCCATAACTT
>NW_028291530.1:0-84471 GCF_059453375.1 Lepisosteus platostomus | reverse complement strand
ACAAAAATGAGAAAATGGGGAAAAATGAAATTTTCAAGGAAACTAAAAACCAACACCTTTCCTGTATTTCAAATGCATCCCAATGCACAACAAATGCATCAGAATATGTCTAGGTGCTGTCAAACCCTAACCCTAACCCTAGCTCGGGCACTTCTGGAACAAATTTTAAAATCCTGGTCTGCTGAAAAAGTGCTACAAAAGTTAGTAAAATGAGTACAAATTGTTCAGAAACATTCACAATGGCAGTATTTCAGTACTTTAAAGGTATCTGCTTTCAATCTGTTTTAATTCTGCATTATCTAGGTTTTTGCAACCTGCTGCTGAAATGGTATATTAAATGTGCATGATTTTTGCTGTTTACAGCTTAGGATTACATTTACCACTAAAGTTTGAACATACTTTCCATTTAGTTTGTTTTAAACCACATAAAATAAGAGGATTCAGCATGTAGAAAGGCTGTTTTCAAAACATTCAGCGTTGACTGTGTTTGCCTGACAGGCATGGGGCTTATAAAAAATGAGAAAATGGGGAAAAATGAAATTTTCAAGGAAACTAAAAACCAACACCTTTCCTGTATTTCAAATGCATCCCAATGCACAACAAATGCATCAGAATATGTCTAGGTGCTGTCAAACCCTAACCCTAACCCTAGCTCGGGCACTTCTGGAACAAATTTTAAAATCCTGGTCTGCTGAAAAAGTGCTACAAAAGTTAGTAAAATGAGTACAAATTGTTCAGAAACATTCACAATGGCAGTATTTCAGTACTTTAAAGGTATCTGCTTTCAATCTGTTTTAATTCTGCATTATCTAGGTTTTTGCAACCTGCTGCTGAAATGGTATATTAAATGTGCATGATTTTTGCTGTTTACAGCTTAGGATTACATTTACCACTAAAGTTTGAACATACTTTCCATTTAGTTTGTTTTAAACCACATAAAATAAGAGGATTCAGCATGTAGAAAGGCTGTTTTCAAAACATTCAGCGTTGACTGTGTTTGCCTGACAGGCATGGGGCTTATAAAAAATGAGAAAATGGGGAAAAATGAAATTTTCAAGGAAACTAAAAACCAACACCTTTCCTGTATTTCAAATGCATCCCAATGCACAACAAATGCATCAGAATATGTCTAGGTGCTGTCAAACCCTAACCCTAACCCTAGCTCGGGCACTTCTGGAACAAATTTTAAAATCCTGGTCTGCTGAAAAAGTGCTACAAAAGTTAGTAAAATGAGTACAAATTGTTCAGAAACATTCACAATGGCAGTATTTCAGTACTTTAAAGGTATCTGCTTTCAATCTGTTTTAATTCTGCATTATCTAGGTTTTTGCAACCTGCTGCTGAAATGGTATATTAAATGTGCATGATTTTTGCTGTTTACAGCTTAGGATTACATTTACCACTAAAGTTTGAACATACTTTCCATTTAGTTTGTTTTAAACCACATAAAATAAGAGGATTCAGCATGTAGAAAGGCTGTTTTCAAAACATTCAGCGTTGACTGTGTTTGCCTGACAGGCATGGGGCTTATAAAAAATGAGAAAATGGGGAAAAATGAAATTTTCAAGGAAACTAAAAACCAACACCTTTCCTGTATTTCAAATGCATCCCAATGCACAACAAATGCATCAGAATATGTCTAGGTGCTGTCAAACCCTAACCCTAACCCTAGCTCGGGCACTTCTGGAACAAATTTTAAAATCCTGGTCTGCTGAAAAAGTGCTACAAAAGTTAGTAAAATGAGTACAAATTGTTCAGAAACATTCACAATGGCAGTATTTCAGTACTTTAAAGGTATCTGCTTTCAATCTGTTTTAATTCTGCATTATCTAGGTTTTTGCAACCTGCTGCTGAAATGGTATATTAAATGTGCATGAATTTTGCTGTTTACAGCTTAGGATTACATTTACCACTAAAGTTTGAACATACTTTCCATTTAGTTTGTTTTAAACCACATAAAATAAGAGGATTCAGCATGTAGAAAGGCTGTTTTCAAAACATTCAGCGTTGACTGTGTTTGCCTGACAGGCATGGGGCTTATAAAAAATGAGAAAATGGGGAAAAATGAAATTTTCAAGGAAACTAAAAACCAACACCTTTCCTGTATTTCAAATGCATCCCAATGCACAACAAATGCATCAGAATATGTCTAGGTGCTGTCAAACCCTAACCCTAACCCTAGCTCGGGCACTTCTGGAACAAATTTTAAAATCCTGGTCTGCTGAAAAAGTGCTACAAAAGTTAGTAAAATGAGTACAAATTGTTCAGAAACATTCACAATGGCAGTATTTCAGTACTTTAAAGGTATCTGCTTTCAATCTGTTTTAATTCTGCATTATCTAGGTTTTTGCAACCTGCTGCTGAAATGGTATATTAAATGTGCATGATTTTTGCTGTTTACAGCTTAGGATTACATTTACCACTAAAGTTTGAACATACTTTCCATTTAGTTTGTTTTAAACCACATAAAATAAGAGGATTCAGCATGTAGAAAGGCTGTTTTCAAAACATTCAGCGTTGACTGTGTTTGCCTGACAGGCATGGGGCTTATAAAAAATGAGAAAATGGGGAAAAATGAAATTTTCAAGGAAACTAAAAACCAACACCTTTCCTGTATTTCAAATGCATCCCAATGCACAACAAATGCATCAGAATATGTCTAGGTGCTGTCAAACCCTAACCCTAACCCTAGCTCGGGCACTTCTGGAACAAATTTTAAAATCCTGGTCTGCTGAAAAAGTGCTACAAAAGTTAGTAAAATGAGTACAAATTGTTCAGAAACATTCACAATGGCAGTATTTCAGTACTTTAAAGGTATCTGCTTTCAATCTGTTTTAATTCTGCATTATCTAGGTTTTTGCAACCTGCTGCTGAAATGGTATATTAAATGTGCATGATTTTTGCTGTTTACAGCTTAGGATTACATTTACCACTAAAGTTTGAACATACTTTCCATTTAGTTTGTTTTAAACCACATAAAATAAGAGGATTCAGCATGTAGAAAGGCTGTTTTCAAAACATTCAGCGTTGACTGTGTTTGCCTGACAGGCATGGGGCTTATAAAAAATGAGAAAATGGGGAAAAATGAAATTTTCAAGGAAACTAAAAACCAACACCTTTCCTGTATTTCAAATGCATCCCAATGCACAACAAATGCATCAGAATATGTCTAGGTGCTGTCAAACCCTAACCCTAACCCTAGCTCGGGCACTTCTGGAACAAATTTTAAAATCCTGGTCTGCTGAAAAAGTGCTACAAAAGTTAGTAAAATGAGTACAAATTGTTCAGAAACATTCACAATGGCAGTATTTCAGTACTTTAAAGGTATCTGCTTTCAATCTGTTTTAATTCTGCATTATCTAGGTTTTTGCAACCTGCTGCTGAAATGGTATATTAAATGTGCATGATTTTTGCTGTTTACAGCTAAGGATTACATTTACCACTAAAGTTTGAACATACTTTCCATTTAGTTTGTTTTAAACCACATAAAATAAGAGGATTCAGCATGTAGAAAGGCTGTTTTCAAAACATTCAGCGTTGACTGTGTTTGCCTGACAGGCATGGGGCTTATAAAAAATGAGAAAATGGGGAAAAATGAAATTTTCAAGGAAACTAAAAACCAACACCTTTCCTGTATTTCAAATGCATCCCAATGCACAACAAATGCATCAGAATATGTCTAGGTGCTGTCAAACCCTAACCCTAACCCTAGCTCGGGCACTTCTGGAACAAATTTTAAAATCCTGGTCTGCTGAAAAAGTGCTACAAAAGTTAGTAAAATGAGTACAAATTGTTCAGAAACATTCACAATGGCAGTATTTCAGTACTTTAAAGGTATCTGCTTTCAATCTGTTTTAATTCTGCATTATCTAGGTTTTTGCAACCTGCTGCTGAAATGGTATATTAAATGTGCATGATTTTTGCTGTTTACAGCTTAGGATTACATTTACCACTAAAGTTTGAACATACTTTCCATTTAGTTTGTTTTAAACCACATAAAATAAGAGGATTCAGCATGTAGAAAGGCTGTTTTCAAAACATTCAGCGTTGACTGTGTTTGCCTGACAGGCATGGGGCTTATAAAAAATGAGAAAATGGGGAAAAATGAAATTTTCAAGGAAACTAAAAACCAACACCTTTCCTGTATTTCAAATGCATCCCAATGCACAACAAATGCATCAGAATATGTCTAGGTGCTGTCAAACCCTAACCCTAACCCTAGCTCGGGCACTTCTGGAACAAATTTTAAAATCCTGGTCTGCTGAAAAAGTGCTACAAAAGTTAGTAAAATGAGTACAAATTGTTCAGAAACATTCACAATGGCAGTATTTCAGTACTTTAAAGGTATCTGCTTTCAATCTGTTTTAATTCTGCATTATCTAGGTTTTTGCAACCTGCTGCTGAAATGGTATATTAAATGTGCATGATTTTTGCTGTTTACAGCTTAGGATTACATTTACCACTAAAGTTTGAACATACTTTCCATTTAGTTTGTTTTAAACCACATAAAATAAGAGGATTCAGCATGTAGAAAGGCTGTTTTCAAAACATTCAGCGTTGACTGTGTTTGCCTGACAGGCATGGGGCTTATAAAAAATGAGAAAATGGGGAAAAATGAAATTTTCAAGGAAACTAAAAACCAACACCTTTCCTGTATTTCAAATGCATCCCAATGCACAACAAATGCATCAGAATATGTCTAGGTGCTGTCAAACCCTAACCCTAACCCTAGCTCGGGCACTTCTGGAACAAATTTTAAAATCCTGGTCTGCTGAAAAAGTGCTACAAAAGTTAGTAAAATGAGTACAAATTGTTCAGAAACATTCACAATGGCAGTATTTCAGTACTTTAAAGGTATCTGCTTTCAATCTGTTTTAATTCTGCATTATCTAGGTTTTTGCAACCTGCTGCTGAAATGGTATATTAAATGTGCATGAATTTTGCTGTTTACAGCTTAGGATTACATTTACCACTAAAGTTTGAACATACTTTCCATTTAGTTTGTTTTAAACCACATAAAATAAGAGGATTCAGCATGTAGAAAGGCTGTTTTCAAAACATTCAGCGTTGACTGTGTTTGCCTGACAGGCATGGGGCTTATAAAAAATGAGAAAATGGGGAAAAATGAAATTTTCAAGGAAACTAAAAACCAACACCTTTCCTGTATTTCAAATGCATCCCAATGCACAACAAATGCATCAGAATATGTCTAGGTGCTGTCAAACCCTAACCCTAACCCTAGCTCGGGCACTTCTGGAACAAATTTTAAAATCCTGGTCTGCTGAAAAAGTGCTACAAAAGTTAGTAAAATGAGTACAAATTGTTCAGAAACATTCACAATGGCAGTATTTCAGTACTTTAAAGGTATCTGCTTTCAATCTGTTTTAATTCTGCATTATCTAGGTTTTTGCAACCTGCTGCTGAAATGGTATATTAAATGTGCATGATTTTTGCTGTTTACAGCTTAGGATTACATTTACCACTAAAGTTTGAACATACTTTCCATTTAGTTTGTTTTAAACCACATAAAATAAGAGGATTCAGCATGTAGAAAGGCTGTTTTCAAAACATTCAGCGTTGACTGTGTTTGCCTGACAGGCATGGGGCTTATAAAAAATGAGAAAATGGGGAAAAATGAAATTTTCAAGGAAACTAAAAACCAACACCTTTCCTGTATTTCAAATGCATCCCAATGCACAACAAATGCATCAGAATATGTCTAGGTGCTGTCAAACCCTAACCCTAACCCTAGCTCGGGCACTTCTGGAACAAATTTTAAAATCCTGGTCTGCTGAAAAAGTGCTACAAAAGTTAGTAAAATGAGTACAAATTGTTCAGAAACATTCACAATGGCAGTATTTCAGTACTTTAAAGGTATCTGCTTTCAATCTGTTTTAATTCTGCATTATCTAGGTTTTTGCAACCTGCTGCTGAAATGGTATATTAAATGTGCATGATTTTTGCTGTTTACAGCTTAGGATTACATTTACCACTAAAGTTTGAACATACTTTCCATTTAGTTTGTTTTAAACCACATAAAATAAGAGGATTCAGCATGTAGAAAGGCTGTTTTCAAAACATTCAGCGTTGACTGTGTTTGCCTGACAGGCATGGGGCTTATAAAAAATGAGAAAATGGGGAAAAATGAAATTTTCAAGGAAACTAAAAACCAACACCTTTCCTGTATTTCAAATGCATCCCAATGCACAACAAATGCATCAGAATATGTCTAGGTGCTGTCAAACCCTAACCCTAACCCTAGCTCGGGCACTTCTGGAACAAATTTTAAAATCCTGGTCTGCTGAAAAAGTGCTACAAAAGTTAGTAAAATGAGTACAAATTGTTCAGAAACATTCACAATGGCAGTATTTCAGTACTTTAAAGGTATCTGCTTTCAATCTGTTTTAATTCTGCATTATCTAGGTTTTTGCAACCTGCTGCTGAAATGGTATATTAAATGTGCATGATTTTTGCTGTTTACAGCTAAGGATTACATTTACCACTAAAGTTTGAACATACTTTCCATTTAGTTTGTTTTAAACCACATAAAATAAGAGGATTCAGCATGTAGAAAGGCTGTTTTCAAAACATTCAGCGTTGACTGTGTTTGCCTGACAGGCATGGGGCTTATAAAAAATGAGAAAATGGGGAAAAATGAAATTTTCAAGGAAACTAAAAACCAACACCTTTCCTGTATTTCAAATGCATCCCAATGCACAACAAATGCATCAGAATATGTCTAGGTGCTGTCAAACCCTAACCCTAACCCTAGCTCGGGCACTTCTGGAACAAATTTTAAAATCCTGGTCTGCTGAAAAAGTGCTACAAAAGTTAGTAAAATGAGTACAAATTGTTCAGAAACATTCACAATGGCAGTATTTCAGTACTTTAAAGGTATCTGCTTTCAATCTGTTTTAATTCTGCATTATCTAGGTTTTTGCAACCTGCTGCTGAAATGGTATATTAAATGTGCATGATTTTTGCTGTTTACAGCTTAGGATTACATTTACCACTAAAGTTTGAACATACTTTCCATTTAGTTTGTTTTAAACCACATAAAATAAGAGGATTCAGCATGTAGAAAGGCTGTTTTCAAAACATTCAGCGTTGACTGTGTTTGCCTGACAGGCATGGGGCTTATAAAAAATGAGAAAATGGGGAAAAATGAAATTTTCAAGGAAACTAAAAACCAACACCTTTCCTGTATTTCAAATGCATCCCAATGCACAACAAATGCATCAGAATATGTCTAGGTGCTGTCAAACCCTAACCCTAACCCTAGCTCGGGCACTTCTGGAACAAATTTTAAAATCCTGGTCTGCTGAAAAAGTGCTACAAAAGTTAGTAAAATGAGTACAAATTGTTCAGAAACATTCACAATGGCAGTATTTCAGTACTTTAAAGGTATCTGCTTTCAATCTGTTTTAATTCTGCATTATCTAGGTTTTTGCAACCTGCTGCTGAAATGGTATATTAAATGTGCATGATTTTTGCTGTTTACAGCTTAGGATTACATTTACCACTAAAGTTTGAACATACTTTCCATTTAGTTTGTTTTAAACCACATAAAATAAGAGGATTCAGCATGTAGAAAGGCTGTTTTCAAAACATTCAGCGTTGACTGTGTTTGCCTGACAGGCATGGGGCTTATAAAAAATGAGAAAATGGGGAAAAATGAAATTTTCAAGGAAACTAAAAACCAACACCTTTCCTGTATTTCAAATGCATCCCAATGCACAACAAATGCATCAGAATATGTCTAGGTGCTGTCAAACCCTAACCCTAACCCTAGCTCGGGCACTTCTGGAACAAATTTTAAAATCCTGGTCTGCTGAAAAAGTGCTACAAAAGTTAGTAAAATGAGTACAAATTGTTCAGAAACATTCACAATGGCAGTATTTCAGTACTTTAAAGGTATCTGCTTTCAATCTGTTTTAATTCTGCATTATCTAGGTTTTTGCAACCTGCTGCTGAAATGGTATATTAAATGTGCATGATTTTTGCTGTTTACAGCTTAGGATTACATTTACCACTAAAGTTTGAACATACTTTCCATTTAGTTTGTTTTAAACCACATAAAATAAGAGGATTCAGCATGTAGAAAGGCTGTTTTCAAAACATTCAGCGTTGACTGTGTTTGCCTGACAGGCATGGGGCTTATAAAAAATGAGAAAATGGGGAAAAATGAAATTTTCAAGGAAACTAAAAACCAACACCTTTCCTGTATTTCAAATGCATCCCAATGCACAACAAATGCATCAGAATATGTCTAGGTGCTGTCAAACCCTAACCCTAACCCTAGCTCGGGCACTTCTGGAACAAATTTTAAAATCCTGGTCTGCTGAAAAAGTGCTACAAAAGTTAGTAAAATGAGTACAAATTGTTCAGAAACATTCACAATGGCAGTATTTCAGTACTTTAAAGGTATCTGCTTTCAATCTGTTTTAATTCTGCATTATCTAGGTTTTTGCAACCTGCTGCTGAAATGGTATATTAAATGTGCATGATTTTTGCTGTTTACAGCTTAGGATTACATTTACCACTAAAGTTTGAACATACTTTCCATTTAGTTTGTTTTAAACCACATAAAATAAGAGGATTCAGCATGTAGAAAGGCTGTTTTCAAAACATTCAGCGTTGACTGTGTTTGCCTGACAGGCATGGGGCTTATAAAAAATGAGAAAATGGGGAA
Source organism: Lepisosteus platostomus (assembly GCF_059453375.1). Classification (NCBI taxonomy): domain Eukaryota; kingdom Metazoa; phylum Chordata; class Actinopteri; order Semionotiformes; family Lepisosteidae; genus Lepisosteus; species Lepisosteus platostomus. Next base: position 75,779 of record NW_028291530.1, on the reverse strand, counting down.
AAATGAAATTTTCAAGGAAACTAAAAACCAACACCTTTCCTGTATTTCAAATGCATCCCAATGCACAACAAATGCATCAGAATATGTCTAGGTGCTGTCAAACCCTAACCCTAACCCTAGCTCGGGCACTTCTGGAACAAATTTTAAAATCCTGGTCTGCTGAAAAAGTGCTACAAAAGTTAGTAAAATGAGTACAAATTGTTCAGAAACATTCACAATGGCAGTATTTCAGTACTTTAAAGGTATCTGCTTTCAATCTGTTTTAATTCTGCATTATCTAGGTTTTTGCAACCTGCTGCTGAAATGGTATATTAAATGTGCATGATTTTTGCTGTTTACAGCTTAGGATTACATTTACCACTAAAGTTTGAACATACTTTCCATTTAGTTTGTTTTAAACCACATAAAATAAGAGGATTCAGCATGTAGAAAGGCTGTTTTCAAAACATTCAGCGTTGACTGTGTTTGCCTGACAGGCATGGGGCTTATAAAAAATGAGAAAATGGGGAAAAATGAAATTTTCAAGGAAACTAAAAACCAACACCTTTCCTGTATTTCAAATGCATCCCAATGCACAACAAATGCATCAGAATATGTCTAGGTGCTGTCAAACCCTAACCCTAACCCTAGCTCGGGCACTTCTGGAACAAATTTTAAAATCCTGGTCTGCTGAAAAAGTGCTACAAAAGTTAGTAAAATGAGTACAAATTGTTCAGAAACATTCACAATGGCAGTATTTCAGTACTTTAAAGGTATCTGCTTTCAATCTGTTTTAATTCTGCATTATCTAGGTTTTTGCAACCTGCTGCTGAAATGGTATATTAAATGTGCATGATTTTTGCTGTTTACAGCTTAGGATTACATTTACCACTAAAGTTTGAACATACTTTCCATTTAGTTTGTTTTAAACCACATAAAATAAGAGGATTCAGCATGTAGAAAGGCTGTTTTCAAAACATTCAGCGTTGACTGTGTTTGCCTGACAGGCATGGGGCTTATAAAAAATGAGAAAATGGGGAAAAATGAAATTTTCAAGGAAACTAAAAACCAACACCTTTCCTGTATTTCAAATGCATCCCAATGCACAACAAATGCATCAGAATATGTCTAGGTGCTGTCAAACCCTAACCCTAACCCTAGCTCGGGCACTTCTGGAACAAATTTTAAAATCCTGGTCTGCTGAAAAAGTGCTACAAAAGTTAGTAAAATGAGTACAAATTGTTCAGAAACATTCACAATGGCAGTATTTCAGTACTTTAAAGGTATCTGCTTTCAATCTGTTTTAATTCTGCATTATCTAGGTTTTTGCAACCTGCTGCTGAAATGGTATATTAAATGTGCATGATTTTTGCTGTTTACAGCTTAGGATTACATTTACCACTAAAGTTTGAACATACTTTCCATTTAGTTTGTTTTAACCCACATAAAATAAGAGGATTCAGCATGTAGAAAGGCTGTTTTCAAAACATTCAGCGTTGACTGTGTCTGCCTGACAGGCATGGGGCTTATAAAAAATGAGAAAATGGGGAAAAATGAAATTTTCAAGGAAACTAAAAACCAACACCTTTCCTGTATTTCAAATGCATCCCAATGCACAACAAATGCATCAGAATATGTCTAGGTGCTGTCAAACCCTAACCCTAACCCTAGCTCGGGCACTTCTGGAACAAATTTTAAAATCCTGGTCTGCTGAAAAAGTGCTACAAAAGTTAGTAAAATGAGTACAAATTGTTCAGAAACATTCACAATGGCAGTATTTCAGTACTTTAAAGGTATCTGCTTTCAATCTGTTTTAATTCTGCATTATCTAGGTTTTTGCAACCTGCTGCTGAAATGGTATATTAAATGTGCATGAATTTTGCTGTTTACAGCTTAGGATTACATTTACCACTAAAGTTTGAACATACTTTCCATTTAGTTTGTTTTAAACCACATAAAATAAGAGGATTCAGCATGTAGAAAGGCTGTTTTCAAAACATTCAGCGTTGACTGTGTTTGCCTGACAGGCATGGGGCTTATAAAAAATGAGAAAATGGGGAAAAATGAAATTTTCAAGGAAACTAAAAACCAACACCTTTCCTGTATTTCAAATGCATCCCAATGCACAACAAATGCATCAGAATATGTCTAGGTGCTGTCAAACCCTAACCCTAACCCTAGCTCGGGCACTTCTGGAACAAATTTTAAAATCCTGGTCTGCTGAAAAAGTGCTACAAAAGTTAGTAAAATGAGTACAAATTGTTCAGAAACATTCACAATGGCAGTATTTCAGTACTTTAAAGGTATCTGCTTTCAATCTGTTTTAATTCTGCATTATCTAGGTTTTTGCAACCTGCTGCTGAAATGGTATATTAAATGTGCATGATTTTTGCTGTTTACAGCTTAGGATTACATTTACCACTAAAGTTTGAACATACTTTCCATTTAGTTTGTTTTAAACCACATAAAATAAGAGGATTCAGCATGTAGAAAGGCTGTTTTCAAAACATTCAGCGTTGACTGTGTTTGCCTGACAGGCATGGGGCTTATAAAAAATGAGAAAATGGGGAAAAATGAAATTTTCAAGGAAACTAAAAACCAACACCTTTCCTGTATTTCAAATGCATCCCAATGCACAACAAATGCATCAGAATATGTCTAGGTGCTGTCAAACCCTAACCCTAACCCTAGCTCGGGCACTTCTGGAACAAATTTTAAAATCCTGGTCTGCTGAAAAAGTGCTACAAAAGTTAGTAAAATGAGTACAAATTGTTCAGAAACATTCACAATGGCAGTATTTCAGTACTTTAAAGGTATCTGCTTTCAATCTGTTTTAATTCTGCATTATCTAGGTTTTTGCAACCTGCTGCTGAAATGGTATATTAAATGTGCATGATTTTTGCTGTTTACAGCTTAGGATTACATTTACCACTAAAGTTTGAACATACTTTCCATTTAGTTTGTTTTAAACCACATAAAATAAGAGGATTCAGCATGTAGAAAGGCTGTTTTCAAAACATTCAGCGTTGACTGTGTTTGCCTGACAGGCATGGGGCTTATAAAAAATGAGAAAATGGGGAAAAATGAAATTTTCAAGGAAACTAAAAACCAACACCTTTCCTGTATTTCAAATGCATCCCAATGCACAACAAATGCATCAGAATATGTCTAGGTGCTGTCAAACCCTAACCCTAACCCTAGCTCGGGCACTTCTGGAACAAATTTTAAAATCCTGGTCTGCTGAAAAAGTGCTACAAAAGTTAGTAAAATGAGTACAAATTGTTCAGAAACATTCACAATGGCAGTATTTCAGTACTTTAAAGGTATCTGCTTTCAATCTGTTTTAATTCTGCATTATCTAGGTTTTTGCAACCTGCTGCTGAAATGGTATATTAAATGTGCATGATTTTTGCTGTTTACAGCTTAGGATTACATTTACCACTAAAGTTTGAACATACTTTCCATTTAGTTTGTTTTAAACCACATAAAATAAGAGGATTCAGCATGTAGAAAGGCTGTTTTCAAAACATTCAGCGTTGACTGTGTTTGCCTGACAGGCATGGGGCTTATAAAAAATGAGAAAATGGGGAAAAATGAAATTTTCAAGGAAACTAAAAACCAACACCTTTCCTGTATTTCAAATGCATCCCAATGCACAACAAATGCATCAGAATATGTCTAGGTGCTGTCAAACCCTAACCCTAACCCTAGCTCGGGCACTTCTGGAACAAATTTTAAAATCCTGGTCTGCTGAAAAAGTGCTACAAAAGTTAGTAAAATGAGTACAAATTGTTCAGAAACATTCACAATGGCAGTATTTCAGTACTTTAAAGGTATCTGCTTTCAATCTGTTTTAATTCTGCATTATCTAGGTTTTTGCAACCTGCTGCTGAAATGGTATATTAAATGTGCATGATTTTTGCTGTTTACAGCTTAGGATTACATTTACCACTAAAGTTTGAACATACTTTCCATTTAGTTTGTTTTAAACCACATAAAATAAGAGGATTCAGCATGTAGAAAGGCTGTTTTCAAAACATTCAGCGTTGACTGTGTTTGCCTGACAGGCATGGGGCTTATAAAAAATGAGAAAATGGGGAAAAATGAAATTTTCAAGGAAACTAAAAACCAACACCTTTCCTGTATTTCAAATGCATCCCAATGCACAACAAATGCATCAGAATATGTCTAGGTGCTGTCAAACCCTAACCCTAACCCTAGCTCGGGCACTTCTGGAACAAATTTTAAAATCCTGGTCTGCTGAAAAAGTGCTACAAAAGTTAGTAAAATGAGTACAAATTGTTCAGAAACATTCACAATGGCAGTATTTCAGTACTTTAAAGGTATCTGCTTTCAATCTGTTTTAATTCTGCATTATCTAGGTTTTTGCAACCTGCTGCTGAAATGGTATATTAAATGTGCATGATTTTTGCTGTTTACAGCTTAGGATTACATTTACCACTAAAGTTTGAACATACTTTCCATTTAGTTTGTTTTAAACCACATAAAATAAGAGGATTCAGCATGTAGAAAGGCTGTTTTCAAAACATTCAGCGTTGACTGTGTTTGCCTGACAGGCATGGGGCTTATAAAAAATGAGAAAATGGGGAAAAATGAAATTTTCAAGGAAACTAAAAACCAACACCTTTCCTGTATTTCAAATGCATCCCAATGCACAACAAATGCATCAGAATATGTCTAGGTGCTGTCAAACCCTAACCCTAACCCTAGCTCGGGCACTTCTGGAACAAATTTTAAAATCCTGGTCTGCTGAAAAAGTGCTACAAAAGTTAGTAAAATGAGTACAAATTGTTCAGAAACATTCACAATGGCAGTATTTCAGTACTTTAAAGGTATCTGCTTTCAATCTGTTTTAATTCTGCATTATCTAGGTTTTTGCAACCTGCTGCTGAAATGGTATATTAAATGTGCATGATTTTTGCTGTTTACAGCTTAGGATTACATTTACCACTAAAGTTTGAACATACTTTCCATTTAGTTTGTTTTAAACCACATAAAATAAGAGGATTCAGCATGTAGAAAGGCTGTTTTCAAAACATTCAGCGTTGACTGTGTCTGCCTGACAGGCATGGGGCTTATAAAAAATGAGAAAATGGGGAAAAATGAAATTTTCAAGGAAACTAAAAACCAACACCTTTCCTGTATTTCAAATGCATCCCAATGCACAACAAATGCATCAGAATATGTCTAGGTGCTGTCAAACCCTAACCCTAACCCTAGCTCGGGCACTTCTGGAACAAATTTTAAAATCCTGGTCTGCTGAAAAAGTGCTACAAAAGTTAGTAAAATGAGTACAAATTGTTCAGAAACATTCACAATGGCAGTATTTCAGTACTTTAAAGGTATCTGCTTTCAATCTGTTTTAATTCTGCATTATCTAGGTTTTTGCAACCTGCTGCTGAAATGGTATATTAAATGTGCATGAATTTTGCTGTTTACAGCTTAGGATTACATTTACCACTAAAGTTTGAACATACTTTCCATTTAGTTTGTTTTAAACCACATAAAATAAGAGGATTCAGCATGTAGAAAGGCTGTTTTCAAAACATTCAGCGTTGACTGTGTTTGCCTGACAGGCATGGGGCTTATAAAAAATGAGAAAATGGGGAAAAATGAAATTTTCAAGGAAACTAAAAACCAACACCTTTCCTGTATTTCAAATGCATCCCAATGCACAACAAATGCATCAGAATATGTCTAGGTGCTGTCAAACCCTAACCCTAACCCTAGCTCGGGCACTTCTGGAACAAATTTTAAAATCCTGGTCTGCTGAAAAAGTGCTACAAAAGTTAGTAAAATGAGTACAAATTGTTCAGAAACATTCACAATGGCAGTATTTCAGTACTTTAAAGGTATCTGCTTTCAATCTGTTTTAATTCTGCATTATCTAGGTTTTTGCAACCTGCTGCTGAAATGGTATATTAAATGTGCATGATTTTTGCTGTTTACAGCTTAGGATTACATTTACCACTAAAGTTTGAACATACTTTCCATTTAGTTTGTTTTAAACCACATAAAATAAGAGGATTCAGCATGTAGAAAGGCTGTTTTCAAAACATTCAGCGTTGACTGTGTTTGCCTGACAGGCATGGGGCTTATAAAAAATGAGAAAATGGGGAAAAATGAAATTTTCAAGGAAACTAAAAACCAACACCTTTCCTGTATTTCAAATGCATCCCAATGCACAACAAATGCATCAGAATATGTCTAGGTGCTGTCAAACCCTAACCCTAACCCTAGCTCGGGCACTTCTGGAACAAATTTTAAAATCCTGGTCTGCTGAAAAAGTGCTACAAAAGTTAGTAAAATGAGTACAAATTGTTCAGAAACATTCACAATGGCAGTATTTCAGTACTTTAAAGGTATCTGCTTTCAATCTGTTTTAATTCTGCATTATCTAGGTTTTTGCAACCTGCTGCTGAAATGGTATATTAAATGTGCATGATTTTTGCTGTTTACAGCTTAGGATTACATTTACCACTAAAGTTTGAACATACTTTCCATTTAGTTTGTTTTAAACCACATAAAATAAGAGGATTCAGCATGTAGAAAGGCTGTTTTCAAAACATTCAGCGTTGACTGTGTTTGCCTGACAGGCATGGGGCTTATAAAAAATGAGAAAATGGGGAAAAATGAAATTTTCAAGGAAACTAAAAACCAACACCTTTCCTGTATTTCAAATGCATCCCAATGCACAACAAATGCATCAGAATATGTCTAGGTGCTGTCAAACCCTAACCCTAACCCTAGCTCGGGCACTTCTGGAACAAATTTTAAAATCCTGGTCTGCTGAAAAAGTGCTACAAAAGTTAGTAAAATGAGTACAAATTGTTCAGAAACATTCACAATGGCAGTATTTCAGTACTTTAAAGGTATCTGCTTTCAATCTGTTTTAATTCTGCATTATCTAGGTTTTTGCAACCTGCTGCTGAAATGGTATATTAAATGTGCATGATTTTTGCTGTTTACAGCTTAGGATTACATTTACCACTAAAGTTTGAACATACTTTCCATTTAGTTTGTTTTAAACCACATAAAATAAGAGGATTCAGCATGTAGAAAGGCTGTTTTCAAAACATTCAGCGTTGACTGTGTTTGCCTGACAGGCATGGGGCTTATAAAAAATGAGAAAATGGGGAAAAATGAAATTTTCAAGGAAACTAAAAACCAACACCTTTCCTGTATTTCAAATGCATCCCAATGCACAACAAATGCATCAGAATATGTCTAGGTGCTGTCAAACCCTAACCCTAACCCTAGCTCGGGCACTTCTGGAACAAATTTTAAAATCCTGGTCTGCTGAAAAAGTGCTACAAAAGTTAGTAAAATGAGTACAAATTGTTCAGAAACATTCACAATGGCAGTATTTCAGTACTTTAAAGGTATCTGCTTTCAATCTGTTTTAATTCTGCATTATCTAGGTTTTTGCAACCTGCTGCTGAAATGGTATATTAAATGTGCATGATTTTTGCTGTTTACAGCTTAGGATTACATTTACCACTAAAGTTTGAACATACTTTCCATTTAGTTTGTTTTAAACCACATAAAATAAGAGGATTCAGCATGTAGAAAGGCTGTTTTCAAAACATTCAGCGTTGACTGTGTTTGCCTGACAGGCATGGGGCTTATAAAAAATGAGAAAATGGGGAAAAATGAAATTTTCAAGGAAACTAAAAACCAACACCTTTCCTGTATTTCAAATGCATCCCAATGCACAACAAATGCATCAGAATATGTCTAGGTGCTGTCAAACCCTAACCCTAACCCTAGCTCGGGCACTTCTGGAACAAATTTTAAAATCCTGGTCTGCTGAAAAAGTGCTACAAAAGTTAGTAAAATGAGTACAAATTGTTCAGAAACATTCACAATGGCAGTATTTCAGTACTTTAAAGGTATCTGCTTTCAATCTGTTTTAATTCTGCATTATCTAGGTTTTTGCAACCTGCTGCTGAAATGGTATATTAAATGTGCATGATTTTTGCTGTTTACAGCTTAGGATTACATTTACCACTAAAGTTTGAACATACTTTCCATTTAGTTTGTTTTAAACCACATAAAATAAGAGGATTCAGCATGTAGAAAGGCTGTTTTCAAAACATTCAGCGTTGACTGTGTTTGCCTGACAGGCATGGGGCTTATAAAAAATGAGAAAATGGGGAAAAATGAAATTTTCAAGGAAACTAAAAACCAACACCTTTCCTGTATTTCAAATGCATCCCAATGCACAACAAATGCATCAGAATATGTCTAGGTGCTGTCAAACCCTAACCCTAACCCTAGCTCGGGCACTTCTGGAACAAATTTTAAAATCCTGGTCTGCTGAAAAAGTGCTACAAAAGTTAGTAAAATGAGTACAAATTGTTCAGAAACATTCACAATGGCAGTATTTCAGTACTTTAAAGGTATCTGCTTTCAATCTGTTTTAATTCTGCATTATCTAGGTTTTTGCAACCTGCTGCTGAAATGGTATATTAAATGTGCATGAATTTTGCTGTTTACAGCTTAGGATTACATTTACCACTAAAGTTTGAACATACTTTCCATTTAGTTTGTTTTAAACCACATAAAATAAGAGGATTCAGCATGTAGAAAGGCTGTTTTCAAAACATTCAGCGTTGACTGTGTTTGCCTGACAGGCATGGGGCTTATAAAAAATGAGAAAATGGGGAAAAATGAAATTTTCAAGGAAACTAAAAACCAACACCTTTCCTGTATTTCAAATGCATCCCAATGCACAACAAATGCATCAGAATATGTCTAGGTGCTGTCAAACCCTAACCCTAACCCTAGCTCGGGCACTTCTGGAACAAATTTTAAAATCCTGGTCTGCTGAAAAAGTGCTACAAAAGTTAGTAAAATGAGTACAAATTGTTCAGAAACATTCACAATGGCAGTATTTCAGTACTTTAAAGGTATCTGCTTTCAATCTGTTTTAATTCTGCATTATCTAGGTTTTTGCAACCTGCTGCTGAAATGGTATATTAAATGTGCATGATTTTTGCTGTTTACAGCTTAGGATTACATTTACCACTAAAGTTTGAACATACTTTCCATTTAGTTTGTTTTAAACCACATAAAATAAGAGGATTCAGCATGTAGAAAGGCTGTTTTCAAAACATTCAGCGTTGACTGTGTTTGCCTGACAGGCATGGGGCTTATAAAAAATGAGAAAATGGGGAAAAATGAAATTTTCAAGGAAACTAAAAACCAACACCTTTCCTGTATTTCAAATGCATCCCAATGCACAACAAATGCATCAGAATATGTCTAGGTGCTGTCAAACCCTAACCCTAACCCTAGCTCGGGCACTTCTGGAACAAATTTTAAAATCCTGGTCTGCTGAAAAAGTGCTACAAAAGTTAGTAAAATGAGTACAAATTGTTCAGAAACATTCACAATGGCAGTATTTCAGTACTTTAAAGGTATCTGCTTTCAATCTGTTTTAATTCTGCATTATCTAGGTTTTTGCAACCTGCTGCTGAAATGGTATATTAAATGTGCATGATTTTTGCTGTTTACAGCTTAGGATTACATTTACCACTAAAGTTTGAACATACTTTCCATTTAGTTTGTTTTAAACCACATAAAATAAGAGGATTCAGCATGTAGAAAGGCTGTTTTCAAAACATTCAGCGTTGACTGTGTTTGCCTGACAGGCATGGGGCTTATAAAAAATGAGAAAATGGGGAAAAATGAAATTTTCAAGGAAACTAAAAACCAACACCTTTCCTGTATTTCAAATGCATCCCAATGCACAACAAATGCATCAGAATATGTCTAGGTGCTGTCAAACCCTAACCCTAACCCTAGCTCGGGCACTTCTGGAACAAATTTTAAAATCCTGGTCTGCTGAAAAAGTGCTACAAAAGTTAGTAAAATGAGTACAAATTGTTCAGAAACATTCACAATGGCAGTATTTCAGTACTTTAAAGGTATCTGCTTTCAATCTGTTTTAATTCTGCATTATCTAGGTTTTTGCAACCTGCTGCTGAAATGGTATATTAAATGTGCATGATTTTTGCTGTTTACAGCTTAGGATTACATTTACCACTAAAGTTTGAACATACTTTCCATTTAGTTTGTTTTAAACCACATAAAATAAGAGGATTCAGCATGTAGAAAGGCTGTTTTCAAAACATTCAGCGTTGACTGTGTTTGCCTGACAGGCATGGGGCTTATAAAAAATGAGAAAATGGGGAAAAATGAAATTTTCAAGGAAACTAAAAACCAACACCTTTCCTGTATTTCAAATGCATCCCAATGCACAACAAATGCATCAGAATATGTCTAGGTGCTGTCAAACCCTAACCCTAACCCTAGCTCGGGCACTTCTGGAACAAATTTTAAAATCCTGGTCTGCTGAAAAAGTGCTACAAAAGTTAGTAAAATGAGTACAAATTGTTCAGAAACATTCACAATGGCAGTATTTCAGTACTTTAAAGGTATCTGCTTTCAATCTGTTTTAATTCTGCATTATCTAGGTTTTTGCAACCTGCTGCTGAAATGGTATATTAAATGTGCATGAATTTTGCTGTTTACAGCTTAGGATTACATTTACCACTAAAGTTTGAACATACTTTCCATTTAGTTTGTTTTAAACCACATAAAATAAGAGGATTCAGCATGTAGAAAGGCTGTTTTCAAAACATTCAGCGTTGACTGTGTTTGCCTGACAGGCATGGGGCTTATAAAAAATGAGAAAATGGGGAAAAATGAAATTTTCAAGGAAACTAAAAACCAACACCTTTCCTGTATTTCAAATGCATCCCAATGCACAACAAATGCATCAGAATATGTCTAGGTGCTGTCAAACCCTAACCCTAACCCTAGCTCGGGCACTTCTGGAACAAATTTTAAAATCCTGGTCTGCTGAAAAAGTGCTACAAAAGTTAGTAAAATGAGTACAAATTGTTCAGAAACATTCACAATGGCAGTATTTCAGTACTTTAAAGGTATCTGCTTTCAATCTGTTTTAATTCTGCATTATCTAGGTTTTTGCAACCTGCTGCTGAAATGGTATATTAAATGTGCATGATTTTTGCTGTTTACAGCTTAGGATTACATTTACCACTAAAGTTTGAACATACTTTCCATTTAGTTTGTTTTAAACCACATAAAATAAGAGGATTCAGCATGTAGAAAGGCTGTTTTCAAAACATTCAGCGTTGACTGTGTTTGCCTGACAGGCATGGGGCTTATAAAAAATGAGAAAATGGGGAAAAATGAAATTTTCAAGGAAACTAAAAACCAACACCTTTCCTGTATTTCAAATGCATCCCAATGCACAACAAATGCATCAGAATATGTCTAGGTGCTGTCAAACCCTAACCCTAACCCTAGCTCGGGCACTTCTGGAACAAATTTTAAAATCCTGGTCTGCTGAAAAAGTGCTACAAAAGTTAGTAAAATGAGTACAAATTGTTCAGAAACATTCACAATGGCAGTATTTCAGTACTTTAAAGGTATCTGCTTTCAATCTGTTTTAATTCTGCATTATCTAGGTTTTTGCAACCTGCTGCTGAAATGGTATATTAAATGTGCATGATTTTTGCTGTTTACAGCTTAGGATTACATTTACCACTAAAGTTTGAACATACTTTCCATTTAGTTTGTTTTAAACCACATAAAATAAGAGGATTCAGCATGTAGGAAGGCTGTTTTCAAAACATTCAGCGTTGACTGTGTTTGCCTGACAGGCATGGGGCTTATAAAAAATGAGAAAATGGGGAAAAATGAAATTTTCAAGGAAACTAAAAACCAACACCTTTCCTGTATTTCAAATGCATCCCAATGCACAACAAATGCATCAGAATATGTCTAGGTGCTGTCAAACCCTAACCCTAACCCTAGCTCGGGCACTTCTGGAACAAATTTTAAAATCCTGGTCTGCTGAAAAAGTGCTACAAAAGTTAGTAAAATGAGTACAAATTGTTCAGAAACATTCACAATGGCAGTATTTCAGTACTTTAAAGGTATCTGCTTTCAATCTGTTTTAATTCTGCATTATCTAGGTTTTTGCAACCTGCTGCTGAAATGGTATATTAAATGTGCATGATTTTTGCTGTTTACAGCTTAGGATTACATTTACCACTAAAGTTTGAACATACTTTCCATTTAGTTTGTTTTAAACCACATAAAATAAGAGGATTCAGCATGTAGAAAGGCTGTTTTCAAAACATTCAGCGTTGACTGTGTTTGCCTGACAGGCATGGGGCTTATAAAAAATGAGAAAATGGGGAAAAATGAAATTTTCAAGGAAACTAAAAACCAACACCTTTCCTGTATTTCAAATGCATCCCAATGCACAACAAATGCATCAGAATATGTCTAGGTGCTGTCAAACCCTAACCCTAACCCTAGCTCGGGCACTTCTGGAACAAATTTTAAAATCCTGGTCTGCTGAAAAAGTGCTACAAAAGTTAGTAAAATGAGTACAAATTGTTCAGAAACATTCACAATGGCAGTATTTCAGTACTTTAAAGGTATCTGCTTTCAATCTGTTTTAATTCTGCATTATCTAGGTTTTTGCAACCTGCTGCTGAAATGGTATATTAAATGTGCATGATTTTTGCTGTTTACAGCTAAGGATTACATTTACCACTAAAGTTTGAACATACTTTCCATTTAGTTTGTTTTAAACCACATAAAATAAGAGGATTCAGCATGTAGAAAGGCTGTTTTCAAAACATTCAGCGTTGACTGTGTTTGCCTGACAGGCATGGGGCTTATAAAAAATGAGAAAATGGGGAAAAATGAAATTTTCAAGGAAACTAAAAACCAACACCTTTCCTGTATTTCAAATGCATCCCAATGCACAACAAATGCATCAGAATATGTCTAGGTGCTGTCAAACCCTAACCCTAACCCTAGCTCGGGCACTTCTGGAACAAATTTTAAAATCCTGGTCTGCTGAAAAAGTGCTACAAAAGTTAGTAAAATGAGTACAAATTGTTCAGAAACATTCACAATGGCAGTATTTCAGTACTTTAAAGGTATCTGCTTTCAATCTGTTTTAATTCTGCATTATCTAGGTTTTTGCAACCTGCTGCTGAAATGGTATATTAAATGTGCATGATTTTTGCTGTTTACAGCTTAGGATTACATTTACCACTAAAGTTTGAACATACTTTCCATTTAGTTTGTTTTAAACCACATAAAATAAGAGGATTCAGCATGTAGAAAGGCTGTTTTCAAAACATTCAGCGTTGACTGTGTTTGCCTGACAGGCATGGGGCTTATAAAAAATGAGAAAATGGGGAAAAATGAAATTTTCAAGGAAACTAAAAACCAACACCTTTCCTGTATTTCAAATGCATCCCAATGCACAACAAATGCATCAGAATATGTCTAGGTGCTGTCAAACCCTAACCCTAACCCTAGCTCGGGCACTTCTGGAACAAATTTTAAAATCCTGGTCTGCTGAAAAAGTGCTACAAAAGTTAGTAAAATGAGTACAAATTGTTCAGAAACATTCACAATGGCAGTATTTCAGTACTTTAAAGGTATCTGCTTTCAATCTGTTTTAATTCTGCATTATCTAGGTTTTTGCAACCTGCTGCTGAAATGGTATATTAAATGTGCATGATTTTTGCTGTTTACAGCTTAGGATTACATTTACCACTAAAGTTTGAACATACTTTCCATTTAGTTTGTTTTAAACCACATAAAATAAGAGGATTCAGCATGTAGAAAGGCTGTTTTCAAAACATTCAGCGTTGACTGTGTTTGCCTGACAGGCATGGGGCTTATAAAAAATGAGAAAATGGGGAAAAATGAAATTTTCAAGGAAACTAAAAACCAACACCTTTCCTGTATTTCAAATGCATCCCAATGCACAACAAATGCATCAGAATATGTCTAGGTGCTGTCAAACCCTAACCCTAACCCTAGCTCGGGCACTTCTGGAACAAATTTTAAAATCCTGGTCTGCTGAAAAAGTGCTACAAAAGTTAGTAAAATGAGTACAAATTGTTCAGAAACATTCACAATGGCAGTATTTCAGTACTTTAAAGGTATCTGCTTTCAATCTGTTTTAATTCTGCATTATCTAGGTTTTTGCAACCTGCTGCTGAAATGGTATATTAAATGTGCATGATTTTTGCTGTTTACAGCTTAGGATTACATTTACCACTAAAGTTTGAACATACTTTCCATTTAGTTTGTTTTAAACCACATAAAATAAGAGGATTCAGCATGTAGAAAGGCTGTTTTCAAAACATTCAGCGTTGACTGTGTTTGCCTGACAGGCATGGGGCTTATAAAAAATGAGAAAATGGGGAAAAATGAAATTTTCAAGGAAACTAAAAACCAACACCTTTCCTGTATTTCAAATGCATCCCAATGCACAACAAATGCATCAGAATATGTCTAGGTGCTGTCAAACCCTAACCCTAACCCTAGCTCGGGCACTTCTGGAACAAATTTTAAAATCCTGGTCTGCTGAAAAAGTGCTACAAAAGTTAGTAAAATGAGTACAAATTGTTCAGAAACATTCACAATGGCAGTATTTCAGTACTTTAAAGGTATCTGCTTTCAATCTGTTTTAATTCTGCATTATCTAGGTTTTTGCAACCTGCTGCTGAAATGGTATATTAAATGTGCATGATTTTTGCTGTTTACAGCTTAGGATTACATTTACCACTAAAGTTTGAACATACTTTCCATTTAGTTTGTTTTAAACCACATAAAATAAGAGGATTCAGCATGTAGAAAGGCTGTTTTCAAAACATTCAGCGTTGACTGTGTTTGCCTGACAGGCATGGGGCTTATAAAAAATGAGAAAATGGGGAAAAATGAAATTTTCAAGGAAACTAAAAACCAACACCTTTCCTGTATTTCAAATGCATCCCAATGCACAACAAATGCATCAGAATATGTCTAGGTGCTGTCAAACCCTAACCCTAACCCTAGCTCGGGCACTTCTGGAACAAATTTTAAAATCCTGGTCTGCTGAAAAAGTGCTACAAAAGTTAGTAAAATGAGTACAAATTGTTCAGAAACATTCACAATGGCAGTATTTCAGTACTTTAAAGGTATCTGCTTTCAATCTGTTTTAATTCTGCATTATCTAGGTTTTTGCAACCTGCTGCTGAAATGGTATATTAAATGTGCATGATTTTTGCTGTTTACAGCTTAGGATTACATTTACCACTAAAGTTTGAACATACTTTCCATTTAGTTTGTTTTAAACCACATAAAATAAGAGGATTCAGCATGTAGAAAGGCTGTTTTCAAAACATTCAGCATTGACTGTGTTTGCCTGACAGGCATGGGGCTTATAAAAAATGAGAAAATGGGGAAAAATGAAATTTTCAAGGAAACTAAAAACCAACACCTTTCCTGTATTTCAAATGCATCCCAATGCACAACAAATGCATCAGAATATGTCTAGGTGCTGTCAAACCCTAACCCTAACCCTAGCTCGGGCACTTCTGGAACAAATTTTAAAATCCTGGTCTGCTGAAAAAGTGCTACAAAAGTTAGTAAAATGAGTACAAATTGTTCAGAAACATTCACAATGGCAGTATTTCAGTACTTTAAAGGTATCTGCTTTCAATCTGTTTTAATTCTGCATTATCTAGGTTTTTGCAACCTGCTGCTGAAATGGTATATTAAATGTGCATGAATTTTGCTGTTTACAGCTTAGGATTACATTTACCACTAAAGTTTGAACATACTTTCCATTTAGTTTGTTTTAAACCACATAAAATAAGAGGATTCAGCATGTAGAAAGGCTGTTTTCAAAACATTCAGCGTTGACTGTGTTTGCCTGACAGGCATGGGGCTTATAAAAAATGAGAAAATGGGGAAAAATGAAATTTTCAAGGAAACTAAAAACCAACACCTTTCCTGTATTTCAAATGCATCCCAATGCACAACAAATGCATCAGAATATGTCTAGGTGCTGTCAAACCCTAACCCTAACCCTAGCTCGGGCACTTCTGGAACAAATTTTAAAATCCTGGTCTGCTGAAAAAGTGCTACAAAAGTTAGTAAAATGAGTACAAATTGTTCAGAAACATTCACAATGGCAGTATTTCAGTACTTTAAAGGTATCTGCTTTCAATCTGTTTTAATTCTGCATTATCTAGGTTTTTGCAACCTGCTGCTGAAATGGTATATTAAATGTGCATGATTTTTGCTGTTTACAGCTTAGGATTACATTTACCACTAAAGTTTGAACATACTTTCCATTTAGTTTGTTTTAAACCACATAAAATAAGAGGATTCAGCATGTAGAAAGGCTGTTTTCAAAACATTCAGCGTTGACTGTGTTTGCCTGACAGGCATGGGGCTTATAAAAAATGAGAAAATGGGGAAAAATGAAATTTTCAAGGAAACTAAAAACCAACACCTTTCCTGTATTTCAAATGCATCCCAATGCACAACAAATGCATCAGAATATGTCTAGGTGCTGTCAAACCCTAACCCTAACCCTAGCTCGGGCACTTCTGGAACAAATTTTAAAATCCTGGTCTGCTGAAAAAGTGCTACAAAAGTTAGTAAAATGAGTACAAATTGTTCAGAAACATTCACAATGGCAGTATTTCAGTACTTTAAAGGTATCTGCTTTCAATCTGTTTTAATTCTGCATTATCTAGGTTTTTGCAACCTGCTGCTGAAATGGTATATTAAATGTGCATGAATTTTGCTGTTTACAGCTTAGGATTACATTTACCACTAAAGTTTGAACATACTTTCCATTTAGTTTGTTTTAAACCACATAAAATAAGAGGATTCAGCATGTAGAAAGGCTGTTTTCAAAACATTCAGCGTTGACTGTGTTTGCCTGACAGGCATGGGGCTTATAAAAAATGAGAAAATGGGGAAAAATGAAATTTTCAAGGAAACTAAAAACCAACACCTTTCCTGTATTTCAAATGCATCCCAATGCACAACAAATGCATCAGAATATGTCTAGGTGCTGTCAAACCCTAACCCTAACCCTAGCTCGGGCACTTCTGGAACAAATTTTAAAATCCTGGTCTGCTGAAAAAGTGCTACAAAAGTTAGTAAAATGAGTACAAATTGTTCAGAAACATTCACAATGGCAGTATTTCAGTACTTTAAAGGTATCTGCTTTCAATCTGTTTTAATTCTGCATTATCTAGGTTTTTGCAACCTGCTGCTGAAATGGTATATTAAATGTGCATGATTTTTGCTGTTTACAGCTTAGGATTACATTTACCACTAAAGTTTGAACATACTTTCCATTTAGTTTGTTTTAAACCACATAAAATAAGAGGATTCAGCATGTAGAAAGGCTGTTTTCAAAACATTCAGCGTTGACTGTGTTTGCCTGACAGGCATGGGGCTTATAAAAAATGAGAAAATGGGGAAAAATGAAATTTTCAAGGAAACTAAAAACCAACACCTTTCCTGTATTTCAAATGCATCCCAATGCACAACAAATGCATCAGAATATGTCTAGGTGCTGTCAAACCCTAACCCTAACCCTAGCTCGGGCACTTCTGGAACAAATTTTAAAATCCTGGTCTGCTGAAAAAGTGCTACAAAAGTTAGTAAAATGAGTACAAATTGTTCAGAAACATTCACAATGGCAGTATTTCAGTACTTTAAAGGTATCTGCTTTCAATCTGTTTTAATTCTGCATTATCTAGGTTTTTGCAACCTGCTGCTGAAATGGTATATTAAATGTGCATGATTTTTGCTGTTTACAGCTTAGGATTACATTTACCACTAAAGTTTGAACATACTTTCCATTTAGTTTGTTTTAAACCACATAAAATAAGAGGATTCAGCATGTAGAAAGGCTGTTTTCAAAACATTCAGCGTTGACTGTGTTTGCCTGACAGGCATGGGGCTTATAAAAAATGAGAAAATGGGGAAAAATGAAATTTTCAAGGAAACTAAAAACCAACACCTTTCCTGTATTTCAAATGCATCCCAATGCACAACAAATGCATCAGAATATGTCTAGGTGCTGTCAAACCCTAACCCTAACCCTAGCTCGGGCACTTCTGGAACAAATTTTAAAATCCTGGTCTGCTGAAAAAGTGCTACAAAAGTTAGTAAAATGAGTACAAATTGTTCAGAAACATTCACAATGGCAGTATTTCAGTACTTTAAAGGTATCTGCTTTCAATCTGTTTTAATTCTGCATTATCTAGGTTTTTGCAACCTGCTGCTGAAATGGTATATTAAATGTGCATGATTTTTGCTGTTTACAGCTTAGGATTACATTTACCACTAAAGTTTGAACATACTTTCCATTTAGTTTGTTTTAAACCACATAAAATAAGAGGATTCAGCATGTAGAAAGGCTGTTTTCAAAACATTCAGCGTTGACTGTGTTTGCCTGACAGGCATGGGGCTTATAAAAAATGAGAAAATGGGGAAAAATGAAATTTTCAAGGAAACTAAAAACCAACACCTTTCCTGTATTTCAAATGCATCCCAATGCACAACAAATGCATCAGAATATGTCTAGGTGCTGTCAAACCCTAACCCTAACCCTAGCTCGGGCACTTCTGGAACAAATTTTAAAATCCTGGTCTGCTGAAAAAGTGCTACAAAAGTTAGTAAAATGAGTACAAATTGTTCAGAAACATTCACAATGGCAGTATTTCAGTACTTTAAAGGTATCTGCTTTCAATCTGTTTTAATTCTGCATTATCTAGGTTTTTGCAACCTGCTGCTGAAATGGTATATTAAATGTGCATGATTTTTGCTGTTTACAGCTTAGGATTACATTTACCACTAAAGTTTGAACATACTTTCCATTTAGTTTGTTTTAAACCACATAAAATAAGAGGATTCAGCATGTAGAAAGGCTGTTTTCAAAACATTCAGCGTTGACTGTGTTTGCCTGACAGGCATGGGGCTTATAAAAAATGAGAAAATGGGGAAAAATGAAATTTTCAAGGAAACTAAAAACCAACACCTTTCCTGTATTTCAAATGCATCCCAATGCACAACAAATGCATCAGAATATGTCTAGGTGCTGTCAAACCCTAACCCTAACCCTAGCTCGGGCACTTCTGGAACAAATTTTAAAATCCTGGTCTGCTGAAAAAGTGCTACAAAAGTTAGTAAAATGAGTACAAATTGTTCAGAAACATTCACAATGGCAGTATTTCAGTACTTTAAAGGTATCTGCTTTCAATCTGTTTTAATTCTGCATTATCTAGGTTTTTGCAACCTGCTGCTGAAATGGTATATTAAATGTGCATGAATTTTGCTGTTTACAGCTTAGGATTACATTTACCACTAAAGTTTGAACATACTTTCCATTTAGTTTGTTTTAAACCACATAAAATAAGAGGATTCAGCATGTAGAAAGGCTGTTTTCAAAACATTCAGCGTTGACTGTGTTTGCCTGACAGGCATGGGGCTTATAAAAAATGAGAAAATGGGGAAAAATGAAATTTTCAAGGAAACTAAAAACCAACACCTTTCCTGTATTTCAAATGCATCCCAATGCACAACAAATGCATCAGAATATGTCTAGGTGCTGTCAAACCCTAACCCTAACCCTAGCTCGGGCACTTCTGGAACAAATTTTAAAATCCTGGTCTGCTGAAAAAGTGCTACAAAAGTTAGTAAAATGAGTACAAATTGTTCAGAAACATTCACAATGGCAGTATTTCAGTACTTTAAAGGTATCTGCTTTCAATCTGTTTTAATTCTGCATTATCTAGGTTTTTGCAACCTGCTGCTGAAATGGTATATTAAATGTGCATGATTTTTGCTGTTTACAGCTTAGGATTACATTTACCACTAAAGTTTGAACATACTTTCCATTTAGTTTGTTTTAAACCACATAAAATAAGAGGATTCAGCATGTAGAAAGGCTGTTTTCAAAACATTCAGCGTTGACTGTGTTTGCCTGACAGGCATGGGGCTTATAAAAAATGAGAAAATGGGGAAAAATGAAATTTTCAAGGAAACTAAAAACCAACACCTTTCCTGTATTTCAAATGCATCCCAATGCACAACAAATGCATCAGAATATGTCTAGGTGCTGTCAAACCCTAACCCTAACCCTAGCTCGGGCACTTCTGGAACAAATTTTAAAATCCTGGTCTGCTGAAAAAGTGCTACAAAAGTTAGTAAAATGAGTACAAATTGTTCAGAAACATTCACAATGGCAGTATTTCAGTACTTTAAAGGTATCTGCTTTCAATCTGTTTTAATTCTGCATTATCTAGGTTTTTGCAACCTGCTGCTGAAATGGTATATTAAATGTGCATGAATTTTGCTGTTTACAGCTTAGGATTACATTTACCACTAAAGTTTGAACATACTTTCCATTTAGTTTGTTTTAAACCACATAAAATAAGAGGATTCAGCATGTAGAAAGGCTGTTTTCAAAACATTCAGCGTTGACTGTGTTTGCCTGACAGGCATGGGGCTTATAAAAAATGAGAAAATGGGGAAAAATGAAATTTTCAAGGAAACTAAAAACCAACACCTTTCCTGTATTTCAAATGCATCCCAATGCACAACAAATGCATCAGAATATGTCTAGGTGCTGTCAAACCCTAACCCTAACCCTAGCTCGGGCACTTCTGGAACAAATTTTAAAATCCTGGTCTGCTGAAAAAGTGCTACAAAAGTTAGTAAAATGAGTACAAATTGTTCAGAAACATTCACAATGGCAGTATTTCAGTACTTTAAAGGTATCTGCTTTCAATCTGTTTTAATTCTGCATTATCTAGGTTTTTGCAACCTGCTGCTGAAATGGTATATTAAATGTGCATGATTTTTGCTGTTTACAGCTTAGGATTACATTTACCACTAAAGTTTGAACATACTTTCCATTTAGTTTGTTTTAAACCACATAAAATAAGAGGATTCAGCATGTAGAAAGGCTGTTTTCAAAACATTCAGCGTTGACTGTGTTTGCCTGACAGGCATGGGGCTTATAAAAAATGAGAAAATGGGGAAAAATGAAATTTTCAAGGAAACTAAAAACCAACACCTTTCCTGTATTTCAAATGCATCCCAATGCACAACAAATGCATCAGAATATGTCTAGGTGCTGTCAAACCCTAACCCTAACCCTAGCTCGGGCACTTCTGGAACAAATTTTAAAATCCTGGTCTGCTGAAAAAGTGCTACAAAAGTTAGTAAAATGAGTACAAATTGTTCAGAAACATTCACAATGGCAGTATTTCAGTACTTTAAAGGTATCTGCTTTCAATCTGTTTTAATTCTGCATTATCTAGGTTTTTGCAACCTGCTGCTGAAATGGTATATTAAATGTGCATGATTTTTGCTGTTTACAGCTTAGGATTACATTTACCACTAAAGTTTGAACATACTTTCCATTTAGTTTGTTTTAAACCACATAAAATAAGAGGATTCAGCATGTAGAAAGGCTGTTTTCAAAACATTCAGCGTTGACTGTGTTTGCCTGACAGGCATGGGGGCTTATAAAAAATGAGAAAATGGGGAAAAATGAAATTTTCAAGGAAACTAAAAACCAACACCTTTCCTGTATTTCAAATGCATCCCAATGCACAACAAATGCATCAGAATATGTCTAGGTGCTGTCAAACCCTAACCCTAACCCTAGCTCGGGCACTTCTGGAACAAATTTTAAAATCCTGGTCTGCTGAAAAAGTGCTACAAAAGTTAGTAAAATGAGTACAAATTGTTCAGAAACATTCACAATGGCAGTATTTCAGTACTTTAAAGGTATCTGCTTTCAATCTGTTTTAATTCTGCATTATCTAGGTTTTTGCAACCTGCTGCTGAAATGGTATATTAAATGTGCATGATTTTTGCTGTTTACAGCTTAGGATTACATTTACCACTAAAGTTTGAACATACTTTCCATTTAGTTTGTTTTAAACCACATAAAATAAGAGGATTCAGCATGTAGAAAGGCTGTTTTCAAAACATTCAGCGTTGACTGTGTTTGCCTGACAGGCATGGGGCTTATAAAAAATGAGAAAATGGGGAAAAATGAAATTTTCAAGGAAACTAAAAACCAACACCTTTCCTGTATTTCAAATGCATCCCAATGCACAACAAATGCATCAGAATATGTCTAGGTGCTGTCAAACCCTAACCCTAACCCTAGCTCGGGCACTTCTGGAACAAATTTTAAAATCCTGGTCTGCTGAAAAAGTGCTACAAAAGTTAGTAAAATGAGTACAAATTGTTCAGAAACATTCACAATGGCAGTATTTCAGTACTTTAAAGGTATCTGCTTTCAATCTGTTTTAATTCTGCATTATCTAGGTTTTTGCAACCTGCTGCTGAAATGGTATATTAAATGTGCATGATTTTTGCTGTTTACAGCTTAGGATTACATTTACCACTAAAGTTTGAACATACTTTCCATTTAGTTTGTTTTAAACCACATAAAATAAGAGGATTCAGCATGTAGAAAGGCTGTTTTCAAAACATTCAGCGTTGACTGTGTTTGCCTGACAGGCATGGGGCTTATAAAAAATGAGAAAATGGGGAAAAATGAAATTTTCAAGGAAACTAAAAACCAACACCTTTCCTGTATTTCAAATGCATCCCAATGCACAACAAATGCATCAGAATATGTCTAGGTGCTGTCAAACCCTAACCCTAACCCTAGCTCGGGCACTTCTGGAACAAATTTTAAAATCCTGGTCTGCTGAAAAAGTGCTACAAAAGTTAGTAAAATGAGTACAAATTGTTCAGAAACATTCACAATGACAGTATTTCAGTACTTTAAAGGTATCTGCTTTCAATCTGTTTTAATTCTGCATTATCTAGGTTTTTGCAACCTGCTGCTGAAATGGTATATTAAATGTGCATGATTTTTGCTGTTTACAGCTTAGGATTACATTTACCACTAAAGTTTGAACATACTTTCCATTTAGTTTGTTTTAAACCACATAAAATAAGAGGATTCAGCATGTAGAAAGGCCGTTTTCAAAACATTCAGCGTTGACTGTGTTTGCCTGACAGGCATGGGGCTTATAAAAAATGAGAAAATGGGGAAAAATGAAATTTTCAAGGAAACTAAAAACCAACACCTTTCCTGTATTTCAAATGCATCCCAATGCACAACAAATGCATCAGAATATGTCTAGGTGCTGTCAAACCCTAACCCTAACCCTAGCTCGGGCACTTCTGGAACAAATTTTAAAATCCTGGTCTGCTGAAAAAGTGCTACAAAAGTTAGTAAAATGAGTACAAATTGTTCAGAAACATTCACAATGGCAGTATTTCAGTACTTTAAAGGTATCTGCTTTCAATCTGTTTTAATTCTGCATTATCTAGGTTTTTGCAACCTGCTGCTGAAATGGTATATTAAATGTGCATGATTTTTGCTGTTTACAGCTAAGGATTACATTTACCACTAAAGTTTGAACATACTTTCCATTTAGTTTGTTTTAAACCACATAAAATAAGAGGATTCAGCATGTAGAAAGGCTGTTTTCAAAACATTCAGCGTTGACTGTGTTTGCCTGACAGGCATGGGGCTTATAAAAAATGAGAAAATGGGGAAAAATGAAATTTTCAAGGAAACTAAAAACCAACACCTTTCCTGTATTTCAAATGCATCCCAATGCACAACAAATGCATCAGAATATGTCTAGGTGCTGTCAAACCCTAACCCTAACCCTAGCTCGGGCACTTCTGGAACAAATTTTAAAATCCTGGTCTGCTGAAAAAGTGCTACAAAAGTTAGTAAAATGAGTACAAATTGTTCAGAAACATTCACAATGGCAGTATTTCAGTACTTTAAAGGTATCTGCTTTCAATCTGTTTTAATTCTGCATTATCTAGGTTTTTGCAACCTGCTGCTGAAATGGTATATTAAATGTGCATGATTTTTGCTGTTTACAGCTTAGGATTACATTTACCACTAAAGTTTGAACATACTTTCCATTTAGTTTGTTTTAAACCACATAAAATAAGAGGATTCAGCATGTAGAAAGGCTGTTTTCAAAACATTCAGCGTTGACTGTGTTTGCCTGACAGGCATGGGGCTTATAAAAAATGAGAAAATGGGGAAAAATGAAATTTTCAAGGAAACTAAAAACCAACACCTTTCCTGTATTTCAAATGCATCCCAATGCACAACAAATGCATCAGAATATGTCTAGGTGCTGTCAAACCCTAACCCTAACCCTAGCTCGGGCACTTCTGGAACAAATTTTAAAATCCTGGTCTGCTGAAAAAGTGCTACAAAAGTTAGTAAAATGAGTACAAATTGTTCAGAAACATTCACAATGGCAGTATTTCAGTACTTTAAAGGTATCTGCTTTCAATCTGTTTTAATTCTGCATTATCTAGGTTTTTGCAACCTGCTGCTGAAATGGTATATTAAATGTGCATGATTTTTGCTGTTTACAGCTTAGGATTACATTTACCACTAAAGTTTGAACATACTTTCCATTTAGTTTGTTTTAAACCACATAAAATAAGAGGATTCAGCATGTAGAAAGGCTGTTTTCAAAACATTCAGCGTTGACTGTGTTTGCCTGACAGGCATGGGGCTTATAAAAAATGAGAAAATGGGGAAAAATGAAATTTTCAAGGAAACTAAAAACCAACACCTTTCCTGTATTTCAAATGCATCCCAATGCACAACAAATGCATCAGAATATGTCTAGGTGCTGTCAAACCCTAACCCTAACCCTAGCTCGGGCACTTCTGGAACAAATTTTAAAATCCTGGTCTGCTGAAAAAGTGCTACAAAAGTTAGTAAAATGAGTACAAATTGTTCAGAAACATTCACAATGGCAGTATTTCAGTACTTTAAAGGTATCTGCTTTCAATCTGTTTTAATTCTGCATTATCTAGGTTTTTGCAACCTGCTGCTGAAATGGTATATTAAATGTGCATGATTTTTGCTGTTTACAGCTTAGGATTACATTTACCACTAAAGTTTGAACATACTTTCCATTTAGTTTGTTTTAAACCACATAAAATAAGAGGATTCAGCATGTAGAAAGGCTGTTTTCAAAACATTCAGCGTTGACTGTGTTTGCCTGACAGGCATGGGGCTTATAAAAAATGAGAAAATGGGGAAAAATGAAATTTTCAAGGAAACTAAAAACCAACACCTTTCCTGTATTTCAAATGCATCCCAATGCACAACAAATGCATCAGAATATGTCTAGGTGCTGTCAAACCCTAACCCTAACCCTAGCTCGGGCACTTCTGGAACAAATTTTAAAATCCTGGTCTGCTGAAAAAGTGCTACAAAAGTTAGTAAAATGAGTACAAATTGTTCAGAAACATTCACAATGGCAGTATTTCAGTACTTTAAAGGTATCTGCTTTCAATCTGTTTTAATTCTGCATTATCTAGGTTTTTGCAACCTGCTGCTGAAATGGTATATTAAATGTGCATGATTTTTGCTGTTTACAGCTTAGGATTACATTTACCACTAAAGTTTGAACATACTTTCCATTTAGTTTGTTTTAAACCACATAAAATAAGAGGATTCAGCATGTAGAAAGGCTGTTTTCAAAACATTCAGCGTTGACTGTGTTTGCCTGACAGGCATGGGGCTTATAAAAAATGAGAAAATGGGGAAAAATGAAATTTTCAAGGAAACTAAAAACCAACACCTTTCCTGTATTTCAAATGCATCCCAATGCACAACAAATGCATCAGAATATGTCTAGGTGCTGTCAAACCCTAACCCTAACCCTAGCTCGGGCACTTCTGGAACAAATTTTAAAATCCTGGTCTGCTGAAAAAGTGCTACAAAAGTTAGTAAAATGAGTACAAATTGTTCAGAAACATTCACAATGGCAGTATTTCAGTACTTTAAAGGTATCTGCTTTCAATCTGTTTTAATTCTGCATTATCTAGGTTTTTGCAACCTGCTGCTGAAATGGTATATTAAATGTGCATGATTTTTGCTGTTTACAGCTTAGGATTACATTTACCACTAAAGTTTGAACATACTTTCCATTTAGTTTGTTTTAAACCACATAAAATAAGAGGATTCAGCATGTAGAAAGGCTGTTTTCAAAACATTCAGCGTTGACTGTGTTTGCCTGACAGGCATGGGGCTTATAAAAAATGAGAAAATGGGGAAAAATGAAATTTTCAAGGAAACTAAAAACCAACACCTTTCCTGTATTTCAAATGCATCCCAATGCACAACAAATGCATCAGAATATGTCTAGGTGCTGTCAAACCCTAACCCTAACCCTAGCTCGGGCACTTCTGGAACAAATTTTAAAATCCTGGTCTGCTGAAAAAGTGCTACAAAAGTTAGTAAAATGAGTACAAATTGTTCAGAAACATTCACAATGGCAGTATTTCAGTACTTTAAAGGTATCTGCTTTCAATCTGTTTTAATTCTGCATTATCTAGGTTTTTGCAACCTGCTGCTGAAATGGTATATTAAATGTGCATGATTTTTGCTGTTTACAGCTTAGGATTACATTTACCACTAAAGTTTGAACATACTTTCCATTTAGTTTGTTTTAAACCACATAAAATAAGAGGATTCAGCATGTAGAAAGGCTGTTTTCAAAACATTCAGCGTTGACTGTGTTTGCCTGACAGGCATGGGGCTTATAAAAAATGAGAAAATGGGGAAAAATGAAATTTTCAAGGAAACTAAAAACCAACACCTTTCCTGTATTTCAAATGCATCCCAATGCACAACAAATGCATCAGAATATGTCTAGGTGCTGTCAAACCCTAACCCTAACCCTAGCTCGGGCACTTCTGGAACAAATTTTAAAATCCTGGTCTGCTGAAAAAGTGCTACAAAAGTTAGTAAAATGAGTACAAATTGTTCAGAAACATTCACAATGGCAGTATTTCAGTACTTTAAAGGTATCTTCTTTCAATCTGTTTTAATTCTGCATTATCTAGGTTTTTGCAACCTGCTGCTGAAATGGTATATTAAATGTGCATGATTTTTGCTGTTTACAGCTTAGGATTACATTTACCACTAAAGTTTGAACATACTTTCCATTTAGTTTGTTTTAAACCACATAAAATAAGAGGATTCAGCATGTAGAAAGGCTGTTTTCAAAACATTCAGCGTTGACTGTGTTTGCCTGACAGGCATGGGGCTTATAAAAAATGAGAAAATGGGGAAAAATGAAATTTTCAAGGAAACTAAAAACCAACACCTTTCCTGTATTTCAAATGCATCCCAATGCACAACAAATGCATCAGAATATGTCTAGGTGCTGTCAAACCCTAACCCTAACCCTAGCTCGGGCACTTCTGGAACAAATTTTAAAATCCTGGTCTGCTGAAAAAGTGCTACAAAAGTTAGTAAAATGAGTACAAATTGTTCAGAAACATTCACAATGGCAGTATTTCAGTACTTTAAAGGTATCTGCTTTCAATCTGTTTTAATTCTGCATTATCTAGGTTTTTGCAACCTGCTGCTGAAATGGTATATTAAATGTGCATGATTTTTGCTGTTTACAGCTTAGGATTACATTTACCACTAAAGTTTGAACATACTTTCCATTTAGTTTGTTTTAAACCACATAAAATAAGAGGATTCAGCATGTAGAAAGGCTGTTTTCAAAACATTCAGCGTTGACTGTGTTTGCCTGACAGGCATGGGGCTTATAAAAAATGAGAAAATGGGGAAAAATGAAATTTTCAAGGAAACTAAAAACCAACACCTTTCCTGTATTTCAAATGCATCCCAATGCACAACAAATGCATCAGAATATGTCTAGGTGCTGTCAAACCCTAACCCTAACCCTAGCTCGGGCACTTCTGGAACAAATTTTAAAATCCTGGTCTGCTGAAAAAGTGCTACAAAAGTTAGTAAAATGAGTACAAATTGTTCAGAAACATTCACAATGGCAGTATTTCAGTACTTTAAAGGTATCTGCTTTCAATCTGTTTTAATTCTGCATTATCTAGGTTTTTGCAACCTGCTGCTGAAATGGTATATTAAATGTGCATGATTTTTGCTGTTTACAGCTTAGGATTACATTTACCACTAAAGTTTGAACATACTTTCCATTTAGTTTGTTTTAAACCACATAAAATAAGAGGATTCAGCATGTAGGAAGGCTGTTTTCAAAACATTCAGCGTTGACTGTGTTTGCCTGACAGGCATGGGGCTTATAAAAAATGAGAAAATGGGGAAAAATGAAATTTTCAAGGAAACTAAAAACCAACACCTTTCCTGTATTTCAAATGCATCCCAATGCACAACAAATGCATCAGAATATGTCTAGGTGCTGTCAAACCCTAACCCTAACCCTAGCTCGGGCACTTCTGGAACAAATTTTAAAATCCTGGTCTGCTGAAAAAGTGCTACAAAAGTTAGTAAAATGAGTACAAATTGTTCAGAAACATTCACAATGGCAGTATTTCAGTACTTTAAAGGTATCTGCTTTCAATCTGTTTTAATTCTGCATTATCTAGGTTTTTGCAACCTGCTGCTGAAATGGTATATTAAATGTGCATGATTTTTGCTGTTTACAGCTTAGGATTACATTTACCACTAAAGTTTGAACATACTTTCCATTTAGTTTGTTTTAAACCACATAAAATAAGAGGATTCAGCATGTAGGAAGGCTGTTTTCAAAACATTCAGCGTTGACTGTGTTTGCCTGACAGGCATGGGGCTTATAAAAAATGAGAAAATGGGGAAAAATGAAATTTTCAAGGAAACTAAAAACCAACACCTTTCCTGTATTTCAAATGCATCCCAATGCACAACAAATGCATCAGAATATGTCTAGGTGCTGTCAAACCCTAACCCTAACCCTAGCTCGGGCACTTCTGGAACAAATTTTAAAATCCTGGTCTGCTGAAAAAGTGCTACAAAAGTTAGTAAAATGAGTACAAATTGTTCAGAAACATTCACAATGGCAGTATTTCAGTACTTTAAAGGTATCTGCTTTCAATCTGTTTTAATTCTGCATTATCTAGGTTTTTGCAACCTGCTGCTGAAATGGTATATTAAATGTGCATGATTTTTGCTGTTTACAGCTTAGGATTACATTTACCACTAAAGTTTGAACATACTTTCCATTTAGTTTGTTTTAAACCACATAAAATAAGAGGATTCAGCATGTAGGAAGGCTGTTTTCAAAACATTCAGCGTTGACTGTGTTTGCCTGACAGGCATGGGGCTTATAAAAAATGAGAAAATGGGGAAAAATGAAATTTTCAAGGAAACTAAAAACCAACACCTTTCCTGTATTTCAAATGCATCCCAATGCACAACAAATGCATCAGAATATGTCTAGGTGCTGTCAAACCCTAACCCTAACCCTAGCTCGGGCACTTCTGGAACAAATTTTAAAATCCTGGTCTGCTGAAAAAGTGCTACAAAAGTTAGTAAAATGAGTACAAATTGTTCAGAAACATTCACAATGGCAGTATTTCAGTACTTTAAAGGTATCTGCTTTCAATCTGTTTTAATTCTGCATTATCTAGGTTTTTGCAACCTGCTGCTGAAATGGTATATTAAATGTGCATGATTTTTGCTGTTTACAGCTTAGGATTACATTTACCACTAAAGTTTGAACATACTTTCCATTTAGTTTGTTTTAAACCACATAAAATAAGAGGATTCAGCATGTAGAAAGGCTGTTTTCAAAACATTCAGCGTTGACTGTGTTTGCCTGACAGGCATGGGGCTTATAAAAAATGAGAAAATGGGGAAAAATGAAATTTTCAAGGAAACTAAAAACCAACACCTTTCCTGTATTTCAAATGCATCCCAATGCACAACAAATGCATCAGAATATGTCTAGGTGCTGTCAAACCCTAACCCTAACCCTAGCTCGGGCACTTCTGGAACAGATTTTAAAATCCTGGTCTGCTGAAAAAGTGCTACAAAAGTTAGTAAAATGAGTACAAATTGTTCAGAAACATTCACAATGGCAGTATTTCAGTACTTTAAAGGTATCTGCTTTCAATCTGTTTTAATTCTGCATTATCTAGGTTTTTGCAACCTGCTGCTGAAATGGTATATTAAATGTGCATGATTTTTGCTGTTTACAGCTTAGGATTACATTTACCACTAAAGTTTGAACATACTTTCCATTTAGTTTGTTTTAAACCACATAAAATAAGAGGATTCAGCATGTAGGAAGGCTGTTTTCAAAACATTCAGCGTTGACTGTGTTTGCCTGACAGGCATGGGGCTTATAAAAAATGAGAAAATGGGGAAAAATGAAATTTTCAAGGAAACTAAAAACCAACACCTTTCCTGTATTTCAAATGCATCCCAATGCACAACAAATGCATCAGAATATGTCTAGGTGCTGTCAAACCCTAACCCTAACCCTAGCTCGGGCACTTCTGGAACAAATTTTAAAATCCTGGTCTGCTGAAAAAGTGCTACAAAAGTTAGTAAAATGAGTACAAATTGTTCAGAAACATTCACAATGGCAGTATTTCAGTACTTTAAAGGTATCTGCTTTCAATCTGTTTTAATTCTGCATTATCTAGGTTTTTGCAACCTGCTGCTGAAATGGTATATTAAATGTGCATGATTTTTGCTGTTTACAGCTTAGGATTACATTTACCACTAAAGTTTGAACATACTTTCCATTTAGTTTGTTTTAAACCACATAAAATAAGAGGATTCAGCATGTAGAAAGGCTGTTTTCAAAACATTCAGCGTTGACTGTGTTTGCCTGACAGGTATGGGGCTTATAAAAAATGAGAAAATGGGGAAAAATGAAATTTTCAAGGAAACTAAAAACCAACACCTTTCCTGTATTTCAAATGCATCCCAATGCACAACAAATGCATCAGAATATGTCTAGGTGCTGTCAAACCCTAACCCTAACCCTAGCTCGGGCACTTCTGGAACAAATTTTAAAATCCTGGTCTGCTGAAAAAGTGCTACAAAAGTTAGTAAAATGAGTACAAATTGTTCAGAAACATTCACAATGGCAGTATTTCAGTACTTTAAAGGTATCTGCTTTCAATCTGTTTTAATTCTGCATTATCTAGGTTTTTGCAACCTGCTGCTGAAATGGTATATTAAATGTGCATGATTTTTGCTGTTTACAGCTTAGGATTACATTTACCACTAAAGTTTGAACATACTTTCCATTTAGTTTGTTTTAAACCACATAAAATAAGAGGATTCAGCATGTAGAAAGGCTGTTTTCAAAACATTCAGCGTTGACTGTGTTTGCCTGACAGGCATGGGGCTTATAAAAAATGAGAAAATGGGGAAAAATGAAATTTTCAAGGAAACTAAAAACCAACACCTTTCCTGTATTTCAAATGCATCCCAATGCACAACAAATGCATCAGAATATGTCTAGGTGCTGTCAAACCCTAACCCTAACCCTAGCTCGGGCACTTCTGGAACAAATTTTAAAATCCTGGTCTGCTGAAAAAGTGCTACAAAAGTTAGTAAAATGAGTACAAATTGTTCAGAAACATTCACAATGGCAGTATTTCAGTACTTTAAAGGTATCTGCTTTCAATCTGTTTTAATTCTGCATTATCTAGGTTTTTGCAACCTGCTGCTGAAATGGTATATTAAATGTGCATGATTTTTGCTGTTTACAGCTTAGGATTACATTTACCACTAAAGTTTGAACATACTTTCCATTTAGTTTGTTTTAAACCACATAAAATAAGAGGATTCAGCATGTAGGAAGGCTGTTTTCAAAACATTCAGCGTTGACTGTGTTTGCCTGACAGGCATGGGGCTTATAAAAAATGAGAAAATGGGGAAAAATGAAATTTTCAAGGAAACTAAAAACCAACACCTTTCCTGTATTTCAAATGCATCCCAATGCACAACAAATGCATCAGAATATGTCTAGGTGCTGTCAAACCCTAACCCTAACCCTAGCTCGGGCACTTCTGGAACAAATTTTAAAATCCTGGTCTGCTGAAAAAGTGCTACAAAAGTTAGTAAAATGAGTACAAATTGTTCAGAAACATTCACAATGGCAGTATTTCAGTACTTTAAAGGTATCTGCTTTCAATCTGTTTTAATTCTGCATTATCTAGGTTTTTGCAACCTGCTGCTGAAATGGTATATTAAATGTGCATGATTTTTGCTGTTTACAGCTTAGGATTACATTTACCACTAAAGTTTGAACATACTTTCCATTTAGTTTGTTTTAAACCACATAAAATAAGAGGATTCAGCATGTAGAAAGGCTGTTTTCAAAACATTCAGCGTTGACTGTGTTTGCCTGACAGGCATGGGGCTTATAAAAAATGAGAAAATGGGGAAAAATGAAATTTTCAAGGAAACTAAAAACCAACACCTTTCCTGTATTTCAAATGCATCCCAATGCACAACAAATGCATCAGAATATGTCTAGGTGCTGTCAAACCCTAACCCTAACCCTAGCTCGGGCACTTCTGGAACAAATTTTAAAATCCTGGTCTGCTGAAAAAGTGCTACAAAAGTTAGTAAAATGAGTACAAATTGTTCAGAAACATTCACAATGGCAGTATTTCAGTACTTTAAAGGTATCTGCTTTCAATCTGTTTTAATTCTGCATTATCTAGGTTTTTGCAACCTGCTGCTGAAATGGTATATTAAATGTGCATGATTTTTGCTGTTTACAGCTTAGGATTACATTTACCACTAAAGTTTGAACATACTTTCCATTTAGTTTGTTTTAAACCACATAAAATAAGAGGATTCAGCATGTAGAAAGGCTGTTTTCAAAACATTCAGCGTTGACTGTGTTTGCCTGACAGGCATGGGGCTTATAAAAAATGAGAAAATGGGGAAAAATGAAATTTTCAAGGAAACTAAAAACCAACACCTTTCCTGTATTTCAAATGCATCCCAATGCACAACAAATGCATCAGAATATGTCTAGGTGCTGTCAAACCCTAACCCTAACCCTAGCTCGGGCACTTCTGGAACAAATTTTAAAATCCTGGTCTGCTGAAAAAGTGCTACAAAAGTTAGTAAAATGAGTACAAATTGTTCAGAAACATTCACAATGGCAGTATTTCAATACTTTAAAGGTATCTGCTTTCAATCTGTTTTAATTCTGCATTATCTAGGTTTTTGCAACCTGCTGCTGAAATGGTATATTAAATGTGCATGATTTTTGCTGTTTACAGCTTAGGATTACATTTACCACTAAAGTTTGAACATACTTTCCATTTAGTTTGTTTTAAACCACATAAAATAAGAGGATTCAGCATGTAGGAAGGCTGTTTTCAAAACATTCAGCGTTGACTGTGTTTGCCTGACAGGCATGGGGCTTATAAAAAATGAGAAAATGGGGAAAAATGAAATTTTCAAGGAAACTAAAAACCAACACCTTTCCTGTATTTCAAATGCATCCCAATGCACAACAAATGCATCAGAATATGTCTAGGTGCTGTCAAACCCTAACCCTAACCCTAGCTCGGGCACTTCTGGAACAAATTTTAAAATCCTGGTCTGCTGAAAAAGTGCTACAAAAGTTAGTAAAATGAGTACAAATTGTTCAGAAACATTCACAATGGCAGTATTTCAGTACTTTAAAGGTATCTGCTTTCAATCTGTTTTAATTCTGCATTATCTAGGTTTTTGCAACCTGCTGCTGAAATGGTATATTAAATGTGCATGATTTTTGCTGTTTACAGCTTAGGATTACATTTACCACTAAAGTTTGAACATACTTTCCATTTAGTTTGTTTTAAACCACATAAAATAAGAGGATTCAGCATGTAGAAAGGCTGTTTTCAAAACATTCAGCGTTGACTGTGTTTGCCTGACAGGCATGGGGCTTATAAAAAATGAGAAAATGGGGAAAAATGAAATTTTCAAGGAAACTAAAAACCAACACCTTTCCTGTATTTCAAATGCATCCCAATGCACAACAAATGCATCAGAATATGTCTAGGTGCTGTCAAACCCTAACCCTAACCCTAGCTCGGGCACTTCTGGAACAAATTTTAAAATCCTGGTCTGCTGAAAAAGTGCTACAAAAGTTAGTAAAATGAGTACAAATTGTTCAGAAACATTCACAATGGCAGTATTTCAGTACTTTAAAGGTATCTGCTTTCAATCTGTTTTAATTCTGCATTATCTAGGTTTTTGCAACCTGCTGCTGAAATGGTATATTAAATGTGCATGATTTTTGCTGTTTACAGCTTAGGATTACATTTACCACTAAAGTTTGAACATACTTTCCATTTAGTTTGTTTTAAACCACATAAAATAAGAGGATTCAGCATGTAGAAAGGCTGTTTTCAAAACATTCAGCGTTGACTGTGTTTGCCTGACAGGCATGGGGCTTATAAAAAATGAGAAAATGGGGAAAAATGAAATTTTCAAGGAAACTAAAAACCAACACCTTTCCTGTATTTCAAATGCATCCCAATGCACAACAAATGCATCAGAATATGTCTAGGTGCTGTCAAACCCTAACCCTAACCCTAGCTCGGGCACTTCTGGAACAAATTTTAAAATCCTGGTCTGCTGAAAAAGTGCTACAAAAGTTAGTAAAATGAGTACAAATTGTTCAGAAACATTCACAATGGCAGTATTTCAGTACTTTAAAGGTATCTGCTTTCAATCTGTTTTAATTCTGCATTATCTAGGTTTTTGCAACCTGCTGCTGAAATGGTATATTAAATGTGCATGATTTTTGCTGTTTACAGCTTAGGATTACATTTACCACTAAAGTTTGAACATACTTTCCATTTAGTTTGTTTTAAACCACATAAAATAAGAGGATTCAGCATGTAGAAAGGCTGTTTTCAAAACATTCAGCGTTGACTGTGTTTGCCTGACAGGCATGGGGCTTATAAAAAATGAGAAAATGGGGAAAAATGAAATTTTCAAGGAAACTAAAAACCAACACCTTTCCTGTATTTCAAATGCATCCCAATGCACAACAAATGCATCAGAATATGTCTAGGTGCTGTCAAACCCTAACCCTAACCCTAGCTCGGGCACTTCTGGAACAAATTTTAAAATCCTGGTCTGCTGAAAAAGTGCTACAAAAGTTAGTAAAATGAGTACAAATTGTTCAGAAACATTCACAATGGCAGTATTTCAGTACTTTAAAGGTATCTGCTTTCAATCTGTTTTAATTCTGCATTATCTAGGTTTTTGCAACCTGCTGCTGAAATGGTATATTAAATGTGCATGATTTTTGCTGTTTACAGCTTAGGATTACATTTACCACTAAAGTTTGAACATACTTTCCATTTAGTTTGTTTTAAACCACATAAAATAAGAGGATTCAGCATGTAGAAAGGCTGTTTTCAAAACATTCAGCGTTGACTGTGTTTGCCTGACAGGCATGGGGCTTATAAAAAATGAGAAAATGGGGAAAAATGAAATTTTCAAGGAAACTAAAAACCAACACCTTTCCTGTATTTCAAATGCATCCCAATGCACAACAAATGCATCAGAATATGTCTAGGTGCTGTCAAACCCTAACCCTAACCCTAGCTCGGGCACTTCTGGAACAAATTTTAAAATCCTGGTCTGCTGAAAAAGTGCTACAAAAGTTAGTAAAATGAGTACAAATTGTTCAGAAACATTCACAATGGCAGTATTTCAGTACTTTAAAGGTATCTGCTTTCAATCTGTTTTAATTCTGCATTATCTAGGTTTTTGCAACCTGCTGCTGAAATGGTATATTAAATGTGCATGATTTTTGCTGTTTACAGCTTAGGATTACATTTACCACTAAAGTTTGAACATACTTTCCATTTAGTTTGTTTTAAACCACATAAAATAAGAGGATTCAGCATGTAGGAAGGCTGTTTTCAAAACATTCAGCGTTGACTGTGTTTGCCTGACAGGCATGGGGCTTATAAAAAATGAGAAAATGGGGAAAAATGAAATTTTCAAGGAAACTAAAAACCAACACCTTTCCTGTATTTCAAATGCATCCCAATGCACAACAAATGCATCAGAATATGTCTAGGTGCTGTCAAACCCTAACCCTAACCCTAGCTCGGGCACTTCTGGAACAAATTTTAAAATCCTGGTCTGCTGAAAAAGTGCTACAAAAGTTAGTAAAATGAGTACAAATTGTTCAGAAACATTCACAATGGCAGTATTTCAGTACTTTAAAGGTATCTGCTTTCAATCTGTTTTAATTCTGCATTATCTAGGTTTTTGCAACCTGCTGCTGAAATGGTATATTAAATGTGCATGATTTTTGCTGTTTACAGCTTAGGATTACATTTACCACTAAAGTTTGAACATACTTTCCATTTAGTTTGTTTTAAACCACATAAAATAAGAGGATTCAGCATGTAGAAAGGCTGTTTTCAAAACATTCAGCGTTGACTGTGTTTGCCTGACAGGCATGGGGCTTATAAAAAATGAGAAAATGGGGAAAAATGAAATTTTCAAGGAAACTAAAAACCAACACCTTTCCTGTATTTCAAATGCATCCCAATGCACAACAAATGCATCAGAATATGTCTAGGTGCTGTCAAACCCTAACCCTAACCCTAGCTCGGGCACTTCTGGAACAAATTTTAAAATCCTGGTCTGCTGAAAAAGTGCTACAAAAGTTAGTAAAATGAGTACAAATTGTTCAGAAACATTCACAATGGCAGTATTTCAGTACTTTAAAGGTATCTGCTTTCAATCTGTTTTAATTCTGCATTATCTAGGTTTTTGCAACCTGCTGCTGAAATGGTATATTAAATGTGCATGATTTTTGCTGTTTACAGCTTAGGATTACATTTACCACTAAAGTTTGAACATACTTTCCATTTAGTTTGTTTTAAACCACATAAAATAAGAGGATTCAGCATGTAGGAAGGCTGTTTTCAAAACATTCAGCGTTGACTGTGTTTGCCTGACAGGCATGGGGCTTATAAAAAATGAGAAAATGGGGAAAAATGAAATTTTCAAGGAAACTAAAAACCAACACCTTTCCTGTATTTCAAATGCATCCCAATGCACAACAAATGCATCAGAATATGTCTAGGTGCTGTCAAACCCTAACCCTAACCCTAGCTCGGGCACTTCTGGAACAAATTTTAAAATCCTGGTCTGCTGAAAAAGTGCTACAAAAGTTAGTAAAATGAGTACAAATTGTTCAGAAACATTCACAATGGCAGTATTTCAGTACTTTAAAGGTATCTGCTTTCAATCTGTTTTAATTCTGCATTATCTAGGTTTTTGCAACCTGCTGCTGAAATGGTATATTAAATGTGCATGATTTTTGCTGTTTACAGCTTAGGATTACATTTACCACTAAAGTTTGAACATACTTTCCATTTAGTTTGTTTTAAACCACATAAAATAAGAGGATTCAGCATGTAGAAAGGCTGTTTTCAAAACATTCAGCGTTGACTGTGTTTGCCTGACAGGCATGGGGCTTATAAAAAATGAGAAAATGGGGAAAAATGAAATTTTCAAGGAAACTAAAAACCAACACCTTTCCTGTATTTCAAATGCATCCCAATGCACAACAAATGCATCAGAATATGTCTAGGTGCTGTCAAACCCTAACCCTAACCCTAGCTCGGGCACTTCTGGAACAAATTTTAAAATCCTGGTCTGCTGAAAAAGTGCTACAAAAGTTAGTAAAATGAGTACAAATTGTTCAGAAACATTCACAATGGCAGTATTTCAGTACTTTAAAGGTATCTGCTTTCAATCTGTTTTAATTCTGCATTATCTAGGTTTTTGCAACCTGCTGCTGAAATGGTATATTAAATGTGCATGATTTTTGCTGTTTACAGCTTAGGATTACATTTACCACTAAAGTTTGAACATACTTTCCATTTAGTTTGTTTTAAACCACATAAAATAAGAGGATTCAGCATGTAGGAAGGCTGTTTTCAAAACATTCAGCGTTGACTGTGTTTGCCTGACAGGCATGGGGCTTATAAAAAATGAGAAAATGGGGAAAAATGAAATTTTCAAGGAAACTAAAAACCAACACCTTTCCTGTATTTCAAATGCATCCCAATGCACAACAAATGCATCAGAATATGTCTAGGTGCTGTCAAACCCTAACCCTAACCCTAGCTCGGGCACTTCTGGAACAAATTTTAAAATCCTGGTCTGCTGAAAAAGTGCTACAAAAGTTAGTAAAATGAGTACAAATTGTTCAGAAACATTCACAATGGCAGTATTTCAGTACTTTAAAGGTATCTGCTTTCAATCTGTTTTAATTCTGCATTATCTAGGTTTTTGCAACCTGCTGCTGAAATGGTATATTAAATGTGCATGATTTTTGCTGTTTACAGCTTAGGATTACATTTACCACTAAAGTTTGAACATACTTTCCATTTAGTTTGTTTTAAACCACATAAAATAAGAGGATTCAGCATGTAGAAAGGCTGTTTTCAAAACATTCAGCGTTGACTGTGTTTGCCTGACAGGCATGGGGCTTATAAAAAATGAGAAAATGGGGAAAAATGAAATTTTCAAGGAAACTAAAAACCAACACCTTTCCTGTATTTCAAATGCATCCCAATGCACAACAAATGCATCAGAATATGTCTAGGTGCTGTCAAACCCTAACCCTAACCCTAGCTCGGGCACTTCTGGAACAAATTTTAAAATCCTGGTCTGCTGAAAAAGTGCTACAAAAGTTAGTAAAATGAGTACAAATTGTTCAGAAACATTCACAATGGCAGTATTTCAGTACTTTAAAGGTATCTGCTTTCAATCTGTTTTAATTCTGCATTATCTAGGTTTTTGCAACCTGCTGCTGAAATGGTATATTAAATGTGCATGATTTTTGCTGTTTACAGCTTAGGATTACATTTACCACTAAAGTTTGAACATACTTTCCATTTAGTTTGTTTTAAACCACATAAAATAAGAGGATTCAGCATGTAGGAAGGCTGTTTTCAAAACATTCAGCGTTGACTGTGTTTGCCTGACAGGCATGGGGCTTATAAAAAATGAGAAAATGGGGAAAAATGAAATTTTCAAGGAAACTAAAAACCAACACCTTTCCTGTATTTCAAATGCATCCCAATGCACAACAAATGCATCAGAATATGTCTAGGTGCTGTCAAACCCTAACCCTAACCCTAGCTCGGGCACTTCTGGAACAAATTTTAAAATCCTGGTCTGCTGAAAAAGTGCTACAAAAGTTAGTAAAATTAGTACAAATTGTTCAGAAACATTCACAATGGCAGTATTTCAGTACTTTAAAGGTATCTGCTTTCAATCTGTTTTAATTCTGCATTATCTAGGTTTTTGCAACCTGCTGCTGAAATGGTATATTAAATGTGCATGATTTTTGCTGTTTACAGCTTAGGATTACATTTACCACTAAAGTTTGAACATACTTTCCATTTAGTTTGTTTTAAACCACATAAAATAAGAGGATTCAGCATGTAGAAAGGCTGTTTTCAAAACATTCAGCGTTGACTGTGTTTGCCTGACAGGCATGGGGCTTATAAAAAATGAGAAAATGGGGAAAAATGAAATTTTCAAGGAAACTAAAAACCAACACCTTTCCTGTATTTCAAATGCATCCCAATGCACAACAAATGCATCAGAATATGTCTAGGTGCTGTCAAACCCTAACCCTAACCCTAGCTCGGGCACTTCTGGAACAAATTTTAAAATCCTGGTCTGCTGAAAAAGTGCTACAAAAGTTAGTAAAATGAGTACAAATTGTTCAGAAACATTCACAATGGCAGTATTTCAGTACTTTAAAGGTATCTGCTTTCAATCTGTTTTAATTCTGCATTATCTAGGTTTTTGCAACCTGCTGCTGAAATGGTATATTAAATGTGCATGATTTTTGCTGTTTACAGCTTAGGATTACATTTACCACTAAAGTTTGAACATACTTTCCATTTAGTTTGTTTTAAACCACATAAAATAAGAGGATTCAGCATGTAGAAAGGCTGTTTTCAAAACATTCAGCGTTGACTGTGTTTGCCTGACAGGCATGGGGCTTATAAAAAATGAGAAAATGGGGAAAAATGAAATTTTCAAGGAAACTAAAAACCAACACCTTTCCTGTATTTCAAATGCATCCCAATGCACAACAAATGCATCAGAATATGTCTAGGTGCTGTCAAACCCTAACCCTAACCCTAGCTCGGGCACTTCTGGAACAAATTTTAAAATCCTGGTCTGCTGAAAAAGTGCTACAAAAGTTAGTAAAATGAGTACAAATTGTTCAGAAACATTCACAATGGCAGTATTTCAGTACTTTAAAGGTATCTGCTTTCAATCTGTTTTAATTCTGCATTATCTAGGTTTTTGCAACCTGCTGCTGAAATGGTATATTAAATGTGCATGATTTTTGCTGTTTACAGCTTAGGATTACATTTACCACTAAAGTTTGAACATACTTTCCATTTAGTTTGTTTTAAACCACATAAAATAAGAGGATTCAGCATGTAGGAAGGCTGTTTTCAAAACATTCAGCGTTGACTGTGTTTGCCTGACAGGCATGGGGCTTATAAAAAATGAGAAAATGGGGAAAAATGAAATTTTCAAGGAAACTAAAAACCAACACCTTTCCTGTATTTCAAATGCATCCCAATGCACAACAAATGCATCAGAATATGTCTAGGTGCTGTCAAACCCTAACCCTAACCCTAGCTCGGGCACTTCTGGAACAAATTTTAAAATCCTGGTCTGCTGAAAAAGTGCTACAAAAGTTAGTAAAATGAGTACAAATTGTTCAGAAACATTCACAATGGCAGTATTTCAGTACTTTAAAGGTATCTGCTTTCAATCTGTTTTAATTCTGCATTATCTAGGTTTTTGCAACCTGCTGCTGAAATGGTATATTAAATGTGCATGATTTTTGCTGTTTACAGCTTAGGATTACATTTACCACTAAAGTTTGAACATACTTTCCATTTAGTTTGTTTTAAACCACATAAAATAAGAGGATTCAGCATGTAGAAAGGCTGTTTTCAAAACATTCAGCGTTGACTGTGTTTGCCTGACAGGCATGGGGCTTATAAAAAATGAGAAAATGGGGAAAAATGAAATTTTCAAGGAAACTAAAAACCAACACCTTTCCTGTATTTCAAATGCATCCCAATGCACAACAAATGCATCAGAATATGTCTAGGTGCTGTCAAACCCTAACCCTAACCCTAGCTCGGGCACTTCTGGAACAAATTTTAAAATCCTGGTCTGCTGAAAAAGTGCTACAAAAGTTAGTAAAATGAGTACAAATTGTTCAGAAACATTCACAATGGCAGTATTTCAGTACTTTAAAGGTATCTGCTTTCAATCTGTTTTAATTCTGCATTATCTAGGTTTTTGCAACCTGCTGCTGAAATGGTATATTAAATGTGCATGATTTTTGCTGTTTACAGCTTAGGATTACATTTACCACTAAAGTTTGAACATACTTTCCATTTAGTTTGTTTTAAACCACATAAAATAAGAGGATTCAGCATGTAGGAAGGCTGTTTTCAAAACATTCAGCGTTGACTGTGTTTGCCTGACAGGCATGGGGCTTATAAAAAATGAGAAAATGGGGAAAAATGAAATTTTCAAGGAAACTAAAAACCAACACCTTTCCTGTATTTCAAATGCATCCCAATGCACAACAAATGCATCAGAATATGTCTAGGTGCTGTCAAACCCTAACCCTAACCCTAGCTCGGGCACTTCTGGAACAAATTTTAAAATCCTGGTCTGCTGAAAAAGTGCTACAAAAGTTAGTAAAATGAGTACAAATTGTTCAGAAACATTCACAATGGCAGTATTTCAGTACTTTAAAGGTATCTGCTTTCAATCTGTTTTAATTCTGCATTATCTAGGTTTTTGCAACCTGCTGCTGAAATGGTATATTAAATGTGCATGATTTTTGCTGTTTACAGCTTAGGATTACATTTACCACTAAAGTTTGAACATACTTTCCATTTAGTTTGTTTTAAACCACATAAAATAAGAGGATTCAGCATGTAGAAAGGCTGTTTTCAAAACATTCAGCGTTGACTGTGTTTGCCTGACAGGCATGGGGCTTATAAAAAATGAGAAAATGGGGAAAAATGAAATTTTCAAGGAAACTAAAAACCAACACCTTTCCTGTATTTCAAATGCATCCCAATGCACAACAAATGCATCAGAATATGTCTAGGTGCTGTCAAACCCTAACCCTAACCCTAGCTCGGGCACTTCTGGAACAAATTTTAAAATCCTGGTCTGCTGAAAAAGTGCTACAAAAGTTAGTAAAATGAGTACAAATTGTTCAGAAACATTCACAATGGCAGTATTTCAGTACTTTAAAGGTATCTGCTTTCAATCTGTTTTAATTCTGCATTATCTAGGTTTTTGCAACCTGCTGCTGAAATGGTATATTAAATGTGCATGATTTTTGCTGTTTACAGCTTAGGATTACATTTACCACTAAAGTTTGAACATACTTTCCATTTAGTTTGTTTTAAACCACATAAAATAAGAGGATTCAGCATGTAGGAAGGCTGTTTTCAAAACATTCAGCGTTGACTGTGTTTGCCTGACAGGCATGGGGCTTATAAAAAATGAGAAAATGGGGAAAAATGAAATTTTCAAGGAAACTAAAAACCAACACCTTTCCTGTATTTCAAATGCATCCCAATGCACAACAAATGCATCAGAATATGTCTAGGTGCTGTCAAACCCTAACCCTAACCCTAGCTCGGGCACTTCTGGAACAAATTTTAAAATCCTGGTCTGCTGAAAAAGTGCTACAAAAGTTAGTAAAATGAGTACAAATTGTTCAGAAACATTCACAATGGCAGTATTTCAG
Source organism: Lepisosteus platostomus (assembly GCF_059453375.1). Taxonomy (NCBI): domain Eukaryota; kingdom Metazoa; phylum Chordata; class Actinopteri; order Semionotiformes; family Lepisosteidae; genus Lepisosteus; species Lepisosteus platostomus. The sequence goes on along the minus strand of NW_028291530.1, from coordinate 33,216 downwards.
TACTTTAAAGGTATCTGCTTTCAATCTGTTTTAATTCTGCATTATCTAGGTTTTTGCAACCTGCTGCTGAAATGGTATATTAAATGTGCATGATTTTTGCTGTTTACAGCTTAGGATTACATTTACCACTAAAGTTTGAACATACTTTCCATTTAGTTTGTTTTAAACCACATAAAATAAGAGGATTCAGCATGTAGAAAGGCTGTTTTCAAAACATTCAGCGTTGACTGTGTTTGCCTGACAGGCATGGGGCTTATAAAAAATGAGAAAATGGGGAAAAATGAAATTTTCAAGGAAACTAAAAACCAACACCTTTCCTGTATTTCAAATGCATCCCAATGCACAACAAATGCATCAGAATATGTCTAGGTGCTGTCAAACCCTAACCCTAACCCTAGCTCGGGCACTTCTGGAACAAATTTTAAAATCCTGGTCTGCTGAAAAAGTGCTACAAAAGTTAGTAAAATGAGTACAAATTGTTCAGAAACATTCACAATGGCAGTATTTCAGTACTTTAAAGGTATCTGCTTTCAATCTGTTTTAATTCTGCATTATCTAGGTTTTTGCAACCTGCTGCTGAAATGGTATATTAAATGTGCATGATTTTTGCTGTTTACAGCTTAGGATTACATTTACCACTAAAGTTTGAACATACTTTCCATTTAGTTTGTTTTAAACCACATAAAATAAGAGGATTCAGCATGTAGAAAGGCTGTTTTCAAAACATTCAGCGTTGACTGTGTTTGCCTGACAGGCATGGGGCTTATAAAAAATGAGAAAATGGGGAAAAATGAAATTTTCAAGGAAACTAAAAACCAACACCTTTCCTGTATTTCAAATGCATCCCAATGCACAACAAATGCATCAGAATATGTCTAGGTGCTGTCAAACCCTAACCCTAACCCTAGCTCGGGCACTTCTGGAACAAATTTTAAAATCCTGGTCTGCTGAAAAAGTGCTACAAAAGTTAGTAAAATGAGTACAAATTGTTCAGAAACATTCACAATGGCAGTATTTCAGTACTTTAAAGGTATCTGCTTTCAATCTGTTTTAATTCTGCATTATCTAGGTTTTTGCAACCTGCTGCTGAAATGGTATATTAAATGTGCATGATTTTTGCTGTTTACAGCTTAGGATTACATTTACCACTAAAGTTTGAACATACTTTCCATTTAGTTTGTTTTAAACCACATAAAATAAGAGGATTCAGCATGTAGGAAGGCTGTTTTCAAAACATTCAGCGTTGACTGTGTTTGCCTGACAGGCATGGGGCTTATAAAAAATGAGAAAATGGGGAAAAATGAAATTTTCAAGGAAACTAAAAACCAACACCTTTCCTGTATTTCAAATGCATCCCAATGCACAACAAATGCATCAGAATATGTCTAGGTGCTGTCAAACCCTAACCCTAACCCTAGCTCGGGCACTTCTGGAACAAATTTTAAAATCCTGGTCTGCTGAAAAAGTGCTACAAAAGTTAGTAAAATGAGTACAAATTGTTCAGAAACATTCACAATGGCAGTATTTCAGTACTTTAAAGGTATCTGCTTTCAATCTGTTTTAATTCTGCATTATCTAGGTTTTTGCAACCTGCTGCTGAAATGGTATATTAAATGTGCATGATTTTTGCTGTTTACAGCTTAGGATTACATTTACCACTAAAGTTTGAACATACTTTCCATTTAGTTTGTTTTAAACCACATAAAATAAGAGGATTCAGCATGTAGAAAGGCTGTTTTCAAAACATTCAGCGTTGACTGTGTTTGCCTGACAGGCATGGGGCTTATAAAAAATGAGAAAATGGGGAAAAATGAAATTTTCAAGGAAACTAAAAACCAACACCTTTCCTGTATTTCAAATGCATCCCAATGCACAACAAATGCATCAGAATATGTCTAGGTGCTGTCAAACCCTAACCCTAACCCTAGCTCGGGCACTTCTGGAACAAATTTTAAAATCCTGGTCTGCTGAAAAAGTGCTACAAAAGTTAGTAAAATGAGTACAAATTGTTCAGAAACATTCACAATGGCAGTATTTCAGTACTTTAAAGGTATCTGCTTTCAATCTGTTTTAATTCTGCATTATCTAGGTTTTTGCAACCTGCTGCTGAAATGGTATATTAAATGTGCATGATTTTTGCTGTTTACAGCTTAGGATTACATTTACCACTAAAGTTTGAACATACTTTCCATTTAGTTTGTTTTAAACCACATAAAATAAGAGGATTCAGCATGTAGAAAGGCTGTTTTCAAAACATTCAGCGTTGACTGTGTTTGCCTGACAGGCATGGGGCTTATAAAAAATGAGAAAATGGGGAAAAATGAAATTTTCAAGGAAACTAAAAACCAACACCTTTCCTGTATTTCAAATGCATCCCAATGCACAACAAATGCATCAGAATATGTCTAGGTGCTGTCAAACCCTAACCCTAACCCTAGCTCGGGCACTTCTGGAACAAATTTTAAAATCCTGGTCTGCTGAAAAAGTGCTACAAAAGTTAGTAAAATGAGTACAAATTGTTCAGAAACATTCACAATGGCAGTATTTCAGTACTTTAAAGGTATCTGCTTTCAATCTGTTTTAATTCTGCATTATCTAGGTTTTTGCAACCTGCTGCTGAAATGGTATATTAAATGTGCATGATTTTTGCTGTTTACAGCTTAGGATTACATTTACCACTAAAGTTTGAACATACTTTCCATTTAGTTTGTTTTAAACCACATAAAATAAGAGGATTCAGCATGTAGAAAGGCTGTTTTCAAAACATTCAGCGTTGACTGTGTTTGCCTGACAGGCATGGGGCTTATAAAAAATGAGAAAATGGGGAAAAATGAAATTTTCAAGGAAACTAAAAACCAACACCTTTCCTGTATTTCAAATGCATCCCAATGCACAACAAATGCATCAGAATATGTCTAGGTGCTGTCAAACCCTAACCCTAACCCTAGCTCGGGCACTTCTGGAACAAATTTTAAAATCCTGGTCTGCTGAAAAAGTGCTACAAAAGTTAGTAAAATGAGTACAAATTGTTCAGAAACATTCACAATGGGAGTATTTCAGTACTTTAAAGGTATCTGCTTTCAATCTGTTTTAATTCTGCATTATCTAGGTTTTTGCAACCTGCTGCTGAAATGGTATATTAAATGTGCATGATTTTTGCTGTTTACAGCTTAGGATTACATTTACCACTAAAGTTTGAACATACTTTCCATTTAGTTTGTTTTAAACCACATAAAATAAGAGGATTCAGCATGTAGGAAGGCTGTTTTCAAAACATTCAGCGTTGACTGTGTTTGCCTGACAGGCATGGGGCTTATAAAAAATGAGAAAATGGGGAAAAATGAAATTTTCAAGGAAACTAAAAACCAACACCTTTCCTGTATTTCAAATGCATCCCAATGCACAACAAATGCATCAGAATATGTCTAGGTGCTGTCAAACCCTAACCCTAACCCTAGCTCGGGCACTTCTGGAACAAATTTTAAAATCCTGGTCTGCTGAAAAAGTGCTACAAAAGTTAGTAAAATGAGTACAAATTGTTCAGAAACATTCACAATGGCAGTATTTCAGTACTTTAAAGGTATCTGCTTTCAATCTGTTTTAATTCTGCATTATCTAGGTTTTTGCAACCTGCTGCTGAAATGGTATATTAAATGTGCATGATTTTTGCTGTTTACAGCTTAGGATTACATTTACCACTAAAGTTTGAACATACTTTCCATTTAGTTTGTTTTAAACCACATAAAATAAGAGGATTCAGCATGTAGGAAGGCTGTTTTCAAAACATTCAGCGTTGACTGTGTTTGCCTGACAGGCATGGGGCTTATAAAAAATGAGAAAATGGGGAAAAATGAAATTTTCAAGGAAACTAAAAACCAACACCTTTCCTGTATTTCAAATGCATCCCAATGCACAACAAATGCATCAGAATATGTCTAGGTGCTGTCAAACCCTAACCCTAACCCTAGCTCGGGCACTTCTGGAACAAATTTTAAAATCCTGGTCTGCTGAAAAAGTGCTACAAAAGTTAGTAAAATGAGTACAAATTGTTCAGAAACATTCACAATGGCAGTATTTCAGTACTTTAAAGGTATCTGCTTTCAATCTGTTTTAATTCTGCATTATCTAGGTTTTTGCAACCTGCTGCTGAAATGGTATATTAAATGTGCATGATTTTTGCTGTTTACAGCTTAGGATTACATTTACCACTAAAGTTTGAACATACTTTCCATTTAGTTTGTTTTAAACCACATAAAATAAGAGGATTCAGCATGTAGAAAGGCTGTTTTCAAAACATTCAGCGTTGACTGTGTTTGCCTGACAGGCATGGGGCTTATAAAAAATGAGAAAATGGGGAAAAATGAAATTTTCAAGGAAACTAAAAACCAACACCTTTCCTGTATTTCAAATGCATCCCAATGCACAACAAATGCATCAGAATATGTCTAGGTGCTGTCAAACCCTAACCCTAACCCTAGCTCGGGCACTTCTGGAACAAATTTTAAAATCCTGGTCTGCTGAAAAAGTGCTACAAAAGTTAGTAAAATGAGTACAAATTGTTCAGAAACATTCACAATGGCAGTATTTCAGTACTTTAAAGGTATCTGCTTTCAATCTGTTTTAATTCTGCATTATCTAGGTTTTTGCAACCTGCTGCTGAAATGGTATATTAAATGTGCATGATTTTTGCTGTTTACAGCTTAGGATTACATTTACCACTAAAGTTTGAACATACTTTCCATTTAGTTTGTTTTAAACCACATAAAATAAGAGGATTCAGCATGTAGGAAGGCTGTTTTCAAAACATTCAGCGTTGACTGTGTTTGCCTGACAGGCATGGGGCTTATAAAAAATGAGAAAATGGGGAAAAATGAAATTTTCAAGGAAACTAAAAACCAACACCTTTCCTGTATTTCAAATGCATCCCAATGCACAACAAATGCATCAGAATATGTCTAGGTGCTGTCAAACCCTAACCCTAACCCTAGCTCGGGCACTTCTGGAACAAATTTTAAAATCCTGGTCTGCTGAAAAAGTGCTACAAAAGTTAGTAAAATGAGTACAAATTGTTCAGAAACATTCACAATGGCAGTATTTCAGTACTTTAAAGGTATCTGCTTTCAATCTGTTTTAATTCTGCATTATCTAGGTTTTTGCAACCTGCTGCTGAAATGGTATATTAAATGTGCATGATTTTTGCTGTTTACAGCTTAGGATTACATTTACCACTAAAGTTTGAACATACTTTCCATTTAGTTTGTTTTAAACCACATAAAATAAGAGGATTCAGCATGTAGAAAGGCTGTTTTCAAAACATTCAGCGTTGACTGTTTGCCTGACAGGCATGGGGCTTATAAAAAATGAGAAAATGGGGAAAAATGAAATTTTCAAGGAAACTAAAAACCAACACCTTTCCTGTATTTCAAATGCATCCCAATGCACAACAAATGCATCAGAATATGTCTAGGTGCTGTCAAACCCTAACCCTAACCCTAGCTCGGGCACTTCTGGAACAAATTTTAAAATCCTGGTCTGCTGAAAAAGTGCTACAAAAGTTAGTAAAATGAGTACAAATTGTTCAGAAACATTCACAATGGCAGTATTTCAGTACTTTAAAGGTATCTGCTTTCAATCTGTTTTAATTCTGCATTATCTAGGTTTTTGCAACCTGCTGCTGAAATGGTATATTAAATGTGCATGATTTTTGCTGTTTACAGCTTAGGATTACATTTACCACTAAAGTTTGAACATACTTTCCATTTAGTTTGTTTTAAACCACATAAAATAAGAGGATTCAGCATGTAGAAAGGCTGTTTTCAAAACATTCAGCGTTGACTGTGTTTGCCTGACAGGCATGGGGCTTATAAAAAATGAGAAAATGGGGAAAAATGAAATTTTCAAGGAAACTAAAAACCAACACCTTTCCTGTATTTCAAATGCATCCCAATGCACAACAAATGCATCAGAATATGTCTAGGTGCTGTCAAACCCTAACCCTAACCCTAGCTCGGGCACTTCTGGAACAAATTTTAAAATCCTGGTCTGCTGAAAAAGTGCTACAAAAGTTAGTAAAATGAGTACAAATTGTTCAGAAACATTCACAATGGCAGTATTTCAGTACTTTAAAGGTATCTGCTTTCAATCTGTTTTAATTCTGCATTATCTAGGTTTTTGCAACCTGCTGCTGAAATGGTATATTAAATGTGCATGATTTTTGCTGTTTACAGCTTAGGATTACATTTACCACTAAAGTTTGAACATACTTTCCATTTAGTTTGTTTTAAACCACATAAAATAAGAGGATTCAGCATGTAGAAAGGCTGTTTTCAAAACATTCAGCGTTGACTGTGTTTGCCTGACAGGCATGGGGCTTATAAAAAATGAGAAAATGGGGAAAAATGAAATTTTCAAGGAAACTAAAAACCAACACCTTTCCTGTATTTCAAATGCATCCCAATGCACAACAAATGCATCAGAATATGTCTAGGTGCTGTCAAACCCTAACCCTAACCCTAGCTCGGGCACTTCTGGAACAAATTTTAAAATCCTGGTCTGCTGAAAAAGTGCTACAAAAGTTAGTAAAATGAGTACAAATTGTTCAGAAACATTCACAATGGCAGTATTTCAGTACTTTAAAGGTATCTGCTTTCAATCTGTTTTAATTCTGCATTATCTAGGTTTTTGCAACCTGCTGCTGAAATGGTATATTAAATGTGCATGATTTTTGCTGTTTACAGCTTAGGATTACATTTACCACTAAAGTTTGAACATACTTTCCATTTAGTTTGTTTTAAACCACATAAAATAAGAGGATTCAGCATGTAGAAAGGCTGTTTTCAAAACATTCAGCGTTGACTGTGTTTGCCTGACAGGCATGGGGCTTATAAAAAATGAGAAAATGGGGAAAAATGAAATTTTCAAGGAAACTAAAAACCAACACCTTTCCTGTATTTCAAATGCATCCCAATGCACAACAAATGCATCAGAATATGTCTAGGTGCTGTCAAACCCTAACCCTAACCCTAGCTCGGGCACTTCTGGAACAAATTTTAAAATCCTGGTCTGCTGAAAAAGTGCTACAAAAGTTAGTAAAATGAGTACAAATTGTTCAGAAACATTCACAATGGCAGTATTTCAGTACTTTAAAGGTATCTGCTTTCAATCTGTTTTAATTCTGCATTATCTAGGTTTTTGCAACCTGCTGCTGAAATGGTATATTAAATGTGCATGATTTTTGCTGTTTACAGCTTAGGATTACATTTACCACTAAAGTTTGAACATACTTTCCATTTAGTTTGTTTTAAACCACATAAAATAAGAGGATTCAGCATGTAGAAAGGCTGTTTTCAAAACATTCAGCGTTGACTGTGTTTGCCTGACAGGCATGGGGCTTATAAAAAATGAGAAAATGGGGAAAAATGAAATTTTCAAGGAAACTAAAAACCAACACCTTTCCTGTATTTCAAATGCATCCCAATGCACAACAAATGCATCAGAATATGTCTAGGTGCTGTCAAACCCTAACCCTAACCCTAGCTCGGGCACTTCTGGAACAAATTTTAAAATCCTGGTCTGCTGAAAAAGTGCTACAAAAGTTAGTAAAATGAGTACAAATTGTTCAGAAACATTCACAATGGCAGTATTTCAGTACTTTAAAGGTATCTGCTTTCAATCTGTTTTAATTCTGCATTATCTAGGTTTTTGCAACCTGCTGCTGAAATGGTATATTAAATGTGCATGATTTTTGCTGTTTACAGCTTAGGATTACATTTACCACTAAAGTTTGAACATACTTTCCATTTAGTTTGTTTTAAACCACATAAAATAAGAGGATTCAGCATGTAGGAAGGCTGTTTTCAAAACATTCAGCGTTGACTGTGTTTGCCTGACAGGCATGGGGCTTATAAAAAATGAGAAAATGGGGAAAAATGAAATTTTCAAGGAAACTAAAAACCAACACCTTTCCTGTATTTCAAATGCATCCCAATGCACAACAAATGCATCAGAATATGTCTAGGTGCTGTCAAACCCTAACCCTAACCCTAGCTCGGGCACTTCTGGAACAAATTTTAAAATCCTGGTCTGCTGAAAAAGTGCTACAAAAGTTAGTAAAATGAGTACAAATTGTTCAGAAACATTCACAATGGCAGTATTTCAGTACTTTAAAGGTATCTGCTTTCAATCTGTTTTAATTCTGCATTATCTAGGTTTTTGCAACCTGCTGCTGAAATGGTATATTAAATGTGCATGATTTTTGCTGTTTACAGCTTAGGATTACATTTACCACTAAAGTTTGAACATACTTTCCATTTAGTTTGTTTTAAACCACATAAAATAAGAGGATTCAGCATGTAGGAAGGCTGTTTTCAAAACATTCAGCGTTGACTGTGTTTGCCTGACAGGCATGGGGCTTATAAAAAATGAGAAAATGGGGAAAAATGAAATTTTCAAGGAAACTAAAAACCAACACCTTTCCTGTATTTCAAATGCATCCCAATGCACAACAAATGCATCAGAATATGTCTAGGTGCTGTCAAACCCTAACCCTAACCCTAGCTCGGGCACTTCTGGAACAAATTTTAAAATCCTGGTCTGCTGAAAAAGTGCTACAAAAGTTAGTAAAATGAGTACAAATTGTTCAGAAACATTCACAATGGCAGTATTTCAGTACTTTAAAGGTATCTGCTTTCAATCTGTTTTAATTCTGCATTATCTAGGTTTTTGCAACCTGCTGCTGAAATGGTATATTAAATGTGCATGATTTTTGCTGTTTACAGCTTAGGATTACATTTACCACTAAAGTTTGAACATACTTTCCATTTAGTTTGTTTTAAACCACATAAAATAAGAGGATTCAGCATGTAGGAAGGCTGTTTTCAAAACATTCAGCGTTGACTGTGTTTGCCTGACAGGCATGGGGCTTATAAAAAATGAGAAAATGGGGAAAAATGAAATTTTCAAGGAAACTAAAAACCAACACCTTTCCTGTATTTCAAATGCATCCCAATGCACAACAAATGCATCAGAATATGTCTAGGTGCTGTCAAACCCTAACCCTAACCCTAGCTCGGGCACTTCTGGAACAAATTTTAAAATCCTGGTCTGCTGAAAAAGTGCTACAAAAGTTAGTAAAATGAGTACAAATTGTTCAGAAACATTCACAATGGCAGTATTTCAGTACTTTAAAGGTATCTGCTTTCAATCTGTTTTAATTCTGCATTATCTAGGTTTTTGCAACCTGCTGCTGAAATGGTATATTAAATGTGCATGATTTTTGCTGTTTACAGCTTAGGATTACATTTACCACTAAAGTTTGAACATACTTTCCATTTAGTTTGTTTTAAACCACATAAAATAAGAGGATTCAGCATGTAGAAAGGCTGTTTTCAAAACATTCAGCGTTGACTGTGTTTGCCTGACAGGCATGGGGCTTATAAAAAATGAGAAAATGGGGAAAAATGAAATTTTCAAGGAAACTAAAAACCAACACCTTTCCTGTATTTCAAATGCATCCCAATGCACAACAAATGCATCAGAATATGTCTAGGTGCTGTCAAACCCTAACCCTAACCCTAGCTCGGGCACTTCTGGAACAAATTTTAAAATCCTGGTCTGCTGAAAAAGTGCTACAAAAGTTAGTAAAATGAGTACAAATTGTTCAGAAACATTCACAATGGCAGTATTTCAGTACTTTAAAGGTATCTGCTTTCAATCTGTTTTAATTCTGCATTATCTAGGTTTTTGCAACCTGCTGCTGAAATGGTATATTAAATGTGCATGATTTTTGCTGTTTACAGCTTAGGATTACATTTACCACTAAAGTTTGAACATACTTTCCATTTAGTTTGTTTTAAACCACATAAAATAAGAGGATTCAGCATGTAGAAAGGCTGTTTTCAAAACATTCAGCGTTGACTGTGTTTGCCTGACAGGCATGGGGCTTATAAAAAATGAGAAAATGGGGAAAAATGAAATTTTCAAGGAAACTAAAAACCAACACCTTTCCTGTATTTCAAATGCATCCCAATGCACAACAAATGCATCAGAATATGTCTAGGTGCTGTCAAACCCTAACCCTAACCCTAGCTCGGGCACTTCTGGAACAAATTTTAAAATCCTGGTCTGCTGAAAAAGTGCTACAAAAGTTAGTAAAATGAGTACAAATTGTTCAGAAACATTCACAATGGCAGTATTTCAGTACTTTAAAGGTATCTGCTTTCAATCTGTTTTAATTCTGCATTATCTAGGTTTTTGCAACCTGCTGCTGAAATGGTATATTAAATGTGCATGATTTTTGCTGTTTACAGCTTAGGATTACATTTACCACTAAAGTTTGAACATACTTTCCATTTAGTTTGTTTTAAACCACATAAAATAAGAGGATTCAGCATGTAGAAAGGCTGTTTTCAAAACATTCAGCGTTGACTGTGTTTGCCTGACAGGCATGGGGCTTATAAAAAATGAGAAAATGGGGAAAAATGAAATTTTCAAGGAAACTAAAAACCAACACCTTTCCTGTATTTCAAATGCATCCCAATGCACAACAAATGCATCAGAATATGTCTAGGTGCTGTCAAACCCTAACCCTAACCCTAGCTCGGGCACTTCTGGAACAAATTTTAAAATCCTGGTCTGCTGAAAAAGTGCTACAAAAGTTAGTAAAATGAGTACAAATTGTTCAGAAACATTCACAATGGCAGTATTTCAGTACTTTAAAGGTATCTGCTTTCAATCTGTTTTAATTCTGCATTATCTAGGTTTTTGCAACCTGCTGCTGAAATGGTATATTAAATGTGCATGATTTTTGCTGTTTACAGCTTAGGATTACATTTACCACTAAAGTTTGAACATACTTTCCATTTAGTTTGTTTTAAACCACATAAAATAAGAGGATTCAGCATGTAGAAAGGCTGTTTTCAAAACATTCAGCGTTGACTGTGTTTGCCTGACAGGCATGGGGCTTATAAAAAATGAGAAAATGGGGAAAAATGAAATTTTCAAGGAAACTAAAAACCAACACCTTTCCTGTATTTCAAATGCATCCCAATGCACAACAAATGCATCAGAATATGTCTAGGTGCTGTCAAACCCTAACCCTAACCCTAGCTCGGGCACTTCTGGAACAAATTTTAAAATCCTGGTCTGCTGAAAAAGTGCTACAAAAGTTAGTAAAATGAGTACAAATTGTTCAGAAACATTCACAATGGCAGTATTTCAGTACTTTAAAGGTATCTGCTTTCAATCTGTTTTAATTCTGCATTATCTAGGTTTTTGCAACCTGCTGCTGAAATGGTATATTAAATGTGCATGATTTTTGCTGTTTACAGCTTAGGATTACATTTACCACTAAAGTTTGAACATACTTTCCATTTAGTTTGTTTTAAACCACATAAAATAAGAGGATTCAGCATGTAGAAAGGCTGTTTTCAAAACATTCAGCGTTGACTGTGTTTGCCTGACAGGCATGGGGCTTATAAAAAATGAGAAAATGGGGAAAAATGAAATTTTCAAGGAAACTAAAAACCAACACCTTTCCTGTATTTCAAATGCATCCCAATGCACAACAAATGCATCAGAATATGTCTAGGTGCTGTCAAACCCTAACCCTAACCCTAGCTCGGGCACTTCTGGAACAAATTTTAAAATCCTGGTCTGCTGAAAAAGTGCTACAAAAGTTAGTAAAATGAGTACAAATTGTTCAGAAACATTCACAATGGCAGTATTTCAGTACTTTAAAGGTATCTGCTTTCAATCTGTTTTAATTCTGCATTATCTAGGTTTTTGCAACCTGCTGCTGAAATGGTATATTAAATGTGCATGATTTTTGCTGTTTACAGCTTAGGATTACATTTACCACTAAAGTTTGAACATACTTTCCATTTAGTTTGTTTTAAACCACATAAAATAAGAGGATTCAGCATGTAGAAAGGCTGTTTTCAAAACATTCAGCGTTGACTGTGTTTGCCTGACAGGCATGGGGCTTATAAAAAATGAGAAAATGGGGAAAAATGAAATTTTCAAGGAAACTAAAAACCAACACCTTTCCTGTATTTCAAATGCATCCCAATGCACAACAAATGCATCAGAATATGTCTAGGTGCTGTCAAACCCTAACCCTAACCCTAGCTCGGGCACTTCTGGAACAAATTTTAAAATCCTGGTCTGCTGAAAAAGTGCTACAAAAGTTAGTAAAATGAGTACAAATTGTTCAGAAACATTCACAATGGCAGTATTTCAGTACTTTAAAGGTATCTGCTTTCAATCTGTTTTAATTCTGCATTATCTAGGTTTTTGCAACCTGCTGCTGAAATGGTATATTAAATGTGCATGATTTTTGCTGTTTACAGCTTAGGATTACATTTACCACTAAAGTTTGAACATACTTTCCATTTAGTTTGTTTTAAACCACATAAAATAAGAGGATTCAGCATGTAGAAAGGCTGTTTTCAAAACATTCAGCGTTGACTGTGTTTGCCTGACAGGCATGGGGCTTATAAAAAATGAGAAAATGGGGAAAAATGAAATTTTCAAGGAAACTAAAAACCAACACCTTTCCTGTATTTCAAATGCATCCCAATGCACAACAAATGCATCAGAATATGTCTAGGTGCTGTCAAACCCTAACCCTAACCCTAGCTCGGGCACTTCTGGAACAAATTTTAAAATCCTGGTCTGCTGAAAAAGTGCTACAAAAGTTAGTAAAATGAGTACAAATTGTTCAGAAACATTCACAATGGCAGTATTTCAGTACTTTAAAGGTATCTGCTTTCAATCTGTTTTAATTCTGCATTATCTAGGTTTTTGCAACCTGCTGCTGAAATGGTATATTAAATGTGCATGATTTTTGCTGTTTACAGCTTAGGATTACATTTACCACTAAAGTTTGAACATACTTTCCATTTAGTTTGTTTTAAACCACATAAAATAAGAGGATTCAGCATGTAGAAAGGCTGTTTTCAAAACATTCAGCGTTGACTGTGTTTGCCTGACAGGCATGGGGCTTATAAAAAATGAGAAAATGGGGAAAAATGAAATTTTCAAGGAAACTAAAAACCAACACCTTTCCTGTATTTCAAATGCATCCCAATGCACAACAAATGCATCAGAATATGTCTAGGTGCTGTCAAACCCTAACCCTAACCCTAGCTCGGGCACTTCTGGAACAAATTTTAAAATCCTGGTCTGCTGAAAAAGTGCTACAAAAGTTAGTAAAATGAGTACAAATTGTTCAGAAACATTCACAATGGCAGTATTTCAGTACTTTAAAGGTATCTGCTTTCAATCTGTTTTAATTCTGCATTATCTAGGTTTTTGCAACCTGCTGCTGAAATGGTATATTAAATGTGCATGATTTTTGCTGTTTACAGCTTAGGATTACATTTACCACTAAAGTTTGAACATACTTTCCATTTAGTTTGTTTTAAACCACATAAAATAAGAGGATTCAGCATGTAGAAAGGCTGTTTTCAAAACATTCAGCGTTGACTGTGTTTGCCTGACAGGCATGGGGCTTATAAAAAATGAGAAAATGGGGAAAAATGAAATTTTCAAGGAAACTAAAAACCAACACCTTTCCTGTATTTCAAATGCATCCCAATGCACAACAAATGCATCAGAATATGTCTAGGTGCTGTCAAACCCTAACCCTAACCCTAGCTCGGGCACTTCTGGAACAAATTTTAAAATCCTGGTCTGCTGAAAAAGTGCTACAAAAGTTAGTAAAATGAGTACAAATTGTTCAGAAACATTCACAATGGCAGTATTTCAGTACTTTAAAGGTATCTGCTTTCAATCTGTTTTAATTCTGCATTATCTAGGTTTTTGCAACCTGCTGCTGAAATGGTATATTAAATGTGCATGATTTTTGCTGTTTACAGCTTAGGATTACATTTACCACTAAAGTTTGAACATACTTTCCATTTAGTTTGTTTTAAACCACATAAAATAAGAGGATTCAGCATGTAGGAAGGCTGTTTTCAAAACATTCAGCGTTGACTGTGTTTGCCTGACAGGCATGGGGCTTATAAAAAATGAGAAAATGGGGAAAAATGAAATTTTCAAGGAAACTAAAAACCAACACCTTTCCTGTATTTCAAATGCATCCCAATGCACAACAAATGCATCAGAATATGTCTAGGTGCTGTCAAACCCTAACCCTAACCCTAGCTCGGGCACTTCTGGAACAAATTTTAAAATCCTGGTCTGCTGAAAAAGTGCTACAAAAGTTAGTAAAATGAGTACAAATTGTTCAGAAACATTCACAATGGCAGTATTTCAGTACTTTAAAGGTATCTGCTTTCAATCTGTTTTAATTCTGCATTATCTAGGTTTTTGCAACCTGCTGCTGAAATGGTATATTAAATGTGCATGATTTTTGCTGTTTACAGCTTAGGATTACATTTACCACTAAAGTTTGAACATACTTTCCATTTAGTTTGTTTTAAACCACATAAAATAAGAGGATTCAGCATGTAGGAAGGCTGTTTTCAAAACATTCAGCGTTGACTGTGTTTGCCTGACAGGCATGGGGCTTATAAAAAATGAGAAAATGGGGAAAAATGAAATTTTCAAGGAAACTAAAAACCAACACCTTTCCTGTATTTCAAATGCATCCCAATGCACAACAAATGCATCAGAATATGTCTAGGTGCTGTCAAACCCTAACCCTAACCCTAGCTCGGGCACTTCTGGAACAAATTTTAAAATCCTGGTCTGCTGAAAAAGTGCTACAAAAGTTAGTAAAATGAGTACAAATTGTTCAGAAACATTCACAATGGCAGTATTTCAGTACTTTAAAGGTATCTGCTTTCAATCTGTTTTAATTCTGCATTATCTAGGTTTTTGCAACCTGCTGCTGAAATGGTATATTAAATGTGCATGATTTTTGCTGTTTACAGCTTAGGATTACATTTACCACTAAAGTTTGAACATACTTTCCATTTAGTTTGTTTTAAACCACATAAAATAAGAGGATTCAGCATGTAGGAAGGCTGTTTTCAAAACATTCAGCGTTGACTGTGTTTGCCTGACAGGCATGGGGCTTATAAAAAATGAGAAAATGGGGAAAAATGAAATTTTCAAGGAAACTAAAAACCAACACCTTTCCTGTATTTCAAATGCATCCCAATGCACAACAAATGCATCAGAATATGTCTAGGTGCTGTCAAACCCTAACCCTAACCCTAGCTCGGGCACTTCTGGAACAAATTTTAAAATCCTGGTCTGCTGAAAAAGTGCTACAAAAGTTAGTAAAATGAGTACAAATTGTTCAGAAACATTCACAATGGCAGTATTTCAGTACTTTAAAGGTATCTGCTTTCAATCTGTTTTAATTCTGCATTATCTAGGTTTTTGCAACCTGCTGCTGAAATGGTATATTAAATGTGCATGATTTTTGCTGTTTACAGCTTAGGATTACATTTACCACTAAAGTTTGAACATACTTTCCATTTAGTTTGTTTTAAACCACATAAAATAAGAGGATTCAGCATGTAGAAAGGCTGTTTTCAAAACATTCAGCGTTGACTGTGTTTGCCTGACAGGCATGGGGCTTATAAAAAATGAGAAAATGGGGAAAAATGAAATTTTCAAGGAAACTAAAAACCAACACCTTTCCTGTATTTCAAATGCATCCCAATGCACAACAAATGCATCAGAATATGTCTAGGTGCTGTCAAACCCTAACCCTAACCCTAGCTCGGGCACTTCTGGAACAAATTTTAAAATCCTGGTCTGCTGAAAAAGTGCTACAAAAGTTAGTAAAATGAGTACAAATTGTTCAGAAACATTCACAATGGCAGTATTTCAGTACTTTAAAGGTATCTGCTTTCAATCTGTTTTAATTCTGCATTATCTAGGTTTTTGCAACCTGCTGCTGAAATGGTATATTAAATGTGCATGATTTTTGCTGTTTACAGCTTAGGATTACATTTACCACTAAAGTTTGAACATACTTTCCATTTAGTTTGTTTTAAACCACATAAAATAAGAGGATTCAGCATGTAGAAAGGCTGTTTTCAAAACATTCAGCGTTGACTGTGTTTGCCTGACAGGCATGGGGCTTATAAAAAATGAGAAAATGGGGAAAAATGAAATTTTCAAGGAAACTAAAAACCAACACCTTTCCTGTATTTCAAATGCATCCCAATGCACAACAAATGCATCAGAATATGTCTAGGTGCTGTCAAACCCTAACCCTAACCCTAGCTCGGGCACTTCTGGAACAAATTTTAAAATCCTGGTCTGCTGAAAAAGTGCTACAAAAGTTAGTAAAATGAGTACAAATTGTTCAGAAACATTCACAATGGCAGTATTTCAGTACTTTAAAGGTATCTGCTTTCAATCTGTTTTAATTCTGCATTATCTAGGTTTTTGCAACCTGCTGCTGAAATGGTATATTAAATGTGCATGATTTTTGCTGTTTACAGCTTAGGATTACATTTACCACTAAAGTTTGAACATACTTTCCATTTAGTTTGTTTTAAACCACATAAAATAAGAGGATTCAGCATGTAGAAAGGCTGTTTTCAAAACATTCAGCGTTGACTGTGTTTGCCTGACAGGCATGGGGCTTATAAAAAATGAGAAAATGGGGAAAAATGAAATTTTCAAGGAAACTAAAAACCAACACCTTTCCTGTATTTCAAATGCATCCCAATGCACAACAAATGCATCAGAATATGTCTAGGTGCTGTCAAACCCTAACCCTAACCCTAGCTCGGGCACTTCTGGAACAAATTTTAAAATCCTGGTCTGCTGAAAAAGTGCTACAAAAGTTAGTAAAATGAGTACAAATTGTTCAGAAACATTCACAATGGCAGTATTTCAGTACTTTAAAGGTATCTGCTTTCAATCTGTTTTAATTCTGCATTATCTAGGTTTTTGCAACCTGCTGCTGAAATGGTATATTAAATGTGCATGATTTTTGCTGTTTACAGCTTAGGATTACATTTACCACTAAAGTTTGAACATACTTTCCATTTAGTTTGTTTTAAACCACATAAAATAAGAGGATTCAGCATGTAGAAAGGCTGTTTTCAAAACATTCAGCGTTGACTGTGTTTGCCTGACAGGCATGGGGCTTATAAAAAATGAGAAAATGGGGAAAAATGAAATTTTCAAGGAAACTAAAAACCAACACCTTTCCTGTATTTCAAATGCATCCCAATGCACAACAAATGCATCAGAATATGTCTAGGTGCTGTCAAACCCTAACCCTAACCCTAGCTCGGGCACTTCTGGAACAAATTTTAAAATCCTGGTCTGCTGAAAAAGTGCTACAAAAGTTAGTAAAATGAGTACAAATTGTTCAGAAACATTCACAATGGCAGTATTTCAGTACTTTAAAGGTATCTGCTTTCAATCTGTTTTCATTCTGCATTATCTAGGTTTTTGCAACCTGCTGCTGAAATGGTATATTAAATGTGCATGATTTTTGCTGTTTACAGCTTAGGATTACATTTACCACTAAAGTTTGAACATACTTTCCATTTAGTTTGTTTTAAACCACATAAAATAAGAGGATTCAGCATGTAGAAAGGCTGTTTTCAAAACATTCAGCGTTGACTGTGTTTGCCTGACAGGCATGGGGCTTATAAAAAATGAGAAAATGGGGAAAAATGAAATTTTCAAGGAAACTAAAAACCAACACCTTTCCTGTATTTCAAATGCATCCCAATGCACAACAAATGCATCAGAATATGTCTAGGTGCTGTCAAACCCTAACCCTAACCCTAGCTCGGGCACTTCTGGAACAAATTTTAAAATCCTGGTCTGCTGAAAAAGTGCTACAAAAGTTAGTAAAATGAGTACAAATTGTTCAGAAACATTCACAATGGCAGTATTTCAGTACTTTAAAGGTATCTGCTTTCAATCTGTTTTAATTCTGCATTATCTAGGTTTTTGCAACCTGCTGCTGAAATGGTATATTAAATGTGCATGATTTTTGCTGTTTACAGCTTAGGATTACATTTACCACTAAAGTTTGAACATACTTTCCATTTAGTTTGTTTTAAACCACATAAAATAAGAGGATTCAGCATGTAGGAAGGCTGTTTTCAAAACATTCAGCGTTGACTGTGTTTGCCTGACAGGCATGGGGCTTATAAAAAATGAGAAAATGGGGAAAAATGAAATTTTCAAGGAAACTAAAAACCAACACCTTTCCTGTATTTCAAATGCATCCCAATGCACAACAAATGCATCAGAATATGTCTAGGTGCTGTCAAACCCTAACCCTAACCCTAGCTCGGGCACTTCTGGAACAAATTTTAAAATCCTGGTCTGCTGAAAAAGTGCTACAAAAGTTAGTAAAATGAGTACAAATTGTTCAGAAACATTCACAATGGCAGTATTTCAGTACTTTAAAGGTATCTGCTTTCAATCTGTTTTAATTCTGCATTATCTAGGTTTTTGCAACCTGCTGCTGAAATGGTATATTAAATGTGCATGATTTTTGCTGTTTACAGCTTAGGATTACATTTACCACTAAAGTTTGAACATACTTTCCATTTAGTTTGTTTTAAACCACATAAAATAAGAGGATTCAGCATGTAGAAAGGCTGTTTTCAAAACATTCAGCGTTGACTGTGTTTGCCTGACAGGCATGGGGCTTATAAAAAATGAGAAAATGGGGAAAAATGAAATTTTCAAGGAAACTAAAAACCAACACCTTTCCTGTATTTCAAATGCATCCCAATGCACAACAAATGCATCAGAATATGTCTAGGTGCTGTCAAACCCTAACCCTAACCCTAGCTCGGGCACTTCTGGAACAAATTTTAAAATCCTGGTCTGCTGAAAAAGTGCTACAAAAGTTAGTAAAATGAGTACAAATTGTTCAGAAACATTCACAATGGCAGTATTTCAGTACTTTAAAGGTATCTGCTTTCAATCTGTTTTAATTCTGCATTATCTAGGTTTTTGCAACCTGCTGCTGAAATGGTATATTAAATGTGCATGATTTTTGCTGTTTACAGCTTAGGATTACATTTACCACTAAAGTTTGAACATACTTTCCATTTAGTTTGTTTTAAACCACATAAAATAAGAGGATTCAGCATGTAGAAAGGCTGTTTTCAAAACATTCAGCGTTGACTGTGTTTGCCTGACAGGCATGGGGCTTATAAAAAATGAGAAAATGGGGAAAAATGAAATTTTCAAGGAAACTAAAAACCAACACCTTTCCTGTATTTCAAATGCATCCCAATGCACAACAAATGCATCAGAATATGTCTAGGTGCTGTCAAACCCTAACCCTAACCCTAGCTCGGGCACTTCTGGAACAAATTTTAAAATCCTGGTCTGCTGAAAAAGTGCTACAAAAGTTAGTAAAATGAGTACAAATTGTTCAGAAACATTCACAATGGCAGTATTTCAGTACTTTAAAGGTATCTGCTTTCAATCTGTTTTAATTCTGCATTATCTAGGTTTTTGCAACCTGCTGCTGAAATGGTATATTAAATGTGCATGATTTTTGCTGTTTACAGCTTAGGATTACATTTACCACTAAAGTTTGAACATACTTTCCATTTAGTTTGTTTTAAACCACATAAAATAAGAGGATTCAGCATGTAGAAAGGCTGTTTTCAAAACATTCAGCGTTGACTGTGTTTGCCTGACAGGCATGGGGCTTATAAAAAATGAGAAAATGGGGAAAAATGAAATTTTCAAGGAAACTAAAAACCAACACCTTTCCTGTATTTCAAATGCATCCCAATGCACAACAAATGCATCAGAATATGTCTAGGTGCTGTCAAACCCTAACCCTAACCCTAGCTCGGGCACTTCTGGAACAAATTTTAAAATCCTGGTCTGCTGAAAAAGTGCTACAAAAGTTAGTAAAATGAGTACAAATTGTTCAGAAACATTCACAATGGCAGTATTTCAGTACTTTAAAGGTATCTGCTTTCAATCTGTTTTAATTCTGCATTATCTAGGTTTTTGCAACCTGCTGCTGAAATGGTATATTAAATGTGCATGATTTTTGCTGTTTACAGCTTAGGATTACATTTACCACTAAAGTTTGAACATACTTTCCATTTAGTTTGTTTTAAACCACATAAAATAAGAGGATTCAGCATGTAGAAAGGCTGTTTTCAAAACATTCAGCGTTGACTGTGTTTGCCTGACAGGCATGGGGCTTATAAAAAATGAGAAAATGGGGAAAAATGAAATTTTCAAGGAAACTAAAAACCAACACCTTTCCTGTATTTCAAATGCATCCCAATGCACAACAAATGCATCAGAATATGTCTAGGTGCTGTCAAACCCTAACCCTAACCCTAGCTCGGGCACTTCTGGAACAAATTTTAAAATCCTGGTCTGCTGAAAAAGTGCTACAAAAGTTAGTAAAATGAGTACAAATTGTTCAGAAACATTCACAATGGCAGTATTTCAGTACTTTAAAGGTATCTGCTTTCAATCTGTTTTAATTCTGCATTATCTAGGTTTTTGCAACCTGCTGCTGAAATGGTATATTAAATGTGCATGATTTTTGCTGTTTACAGCTTAGGATTACATTTACCACTAAAGTTTGAACATACTTTCCATTTAGTTTGTTTTAAACCACATAAAATAAGAGGATTCAGCATGTAGAAAGGCTGTTTTCAAAACATTCAGCGTTGACTGTGTTTGCCTGACAGGCATGGGGCTTATAAAAAATGAGAAAATGGGGAAAAATGAAATTTTCAAGGAAACTAAAAACCAACACCTTTCCTGTATTTCAAATGCATCCCAATGCACAACAAATGCATCAGAATATGTCTAGGTGCTGTCAAACCCTAACCCTAACCCTAGCTCGGGCACTTCTGGAACAAATTTTAAAATCCTGGTCTGCTGAAAAAGTGCTACAAAAGTTAGTAAAATGAGTACAAATTGTTCAGAAACATTCACAATGGCAGTATTTCAGTACTTTAAAGGTATCTGCTTTCAATCTGTTTTAATTCTGCATTATCTAGGTTTTTGCAACCTGCTGCTGAAATGGTATATTAAATGTGCATGATTTTTGCTGTTTACAGCTTAGGATTACATTTACCACTAAAGTTTGAACATACTTTCCATTTAGTTTGTTTTAAACCACATAAAATAAGAGGATTCAGCATGTAGAAAGGCTGTTTTCAAAACATTCAGCGTTGACTGTGTTTGCCTGACAGGCATGGGGCTTATAAAAAATGAGAAAATGGGGAAAAATGAAATTTTCAAGGAAACTAAAAACCAACACCTTTCCTGTATTTCAAATGCATCCCAATGCACAACAAATGCATCAGAATATGTCTAGGTGCTGTCAAACCCTAACCCTAACCCTAGCTCGGGCACTTCTGGAACAAATTTTAAAATCCTGGTCTGCTGAAAAAGTGCTACAAAAGTTAGTAAAATGAGTACAAATTGTTCAGAAACATTCACAATGGCAGTATTTCAGTACTTTAAAGGTATCTGCTTTCAATCTGTTTTAATTCTGCATTATCTAGGTTTTTGCAACCTGCTGCTGAAATGGTATATTAAATGTGCATGATTTTTGCTGTTTACAGCTTAGGATTACATTTACCACTAAAGTTTGAACATACTTTCCATTTAGTTTGTTTTAAACCACATAAAATAAGAGGATTCAGCATGTAGAAAGGCTGTTTTCAAAACATTCAGCGTTGACTGTGTTTGCCTGACAGGCATGGGGCTTATAAAAAATGAGAAAATGGGGAAAAATGAAATTTTCAAGGAAACTAAAAACCAACACCTTTCCTGTATTTCAAATGCATCCCAATGCACAACAAATGCATCAGAATATGTCTAGGTGCTGTCAAACCCTAACCCTAACCCTAGCTCGGGCACTTCTGGAACAAATTTTAAAATCCTGGTCTGCTGAAAAAGTGCTACAAAAGTTAGTAAAATGAGTACAAATTGTTCAGAAACATTCACAATGGCAGTATTTCAGTACTTTAAAGGTATCTGCTTTCAATCTGTTTTAATTCTGCATTATCTAGGTTTTTGCAACCTGCTGCTGAAATGGTATATTAAATGTGCATGATTTTTGCTGTTTACAGCTTAGGATTACATTTACCACTAAAGTTTGAACATACTTTCCATTTAGTTTGTTTTAAACCACATAAAATAAGAGGATTCAGCATGTAGAAAGGCTGTTTTCAAAACATTCAGCGTTGACTGTGTTTGCCTGACAGGCATGGGGCTTATAAAAAATGAGAAAATGGGGAAAAATGAAATTTTCAAGGAAACTAAAAACCAACACCTTTCCTGTATTTCAAATGCATCCCAATGCACAACAAATGCATCAGAATATGTCTAGGTGCTGTCAAACCCTAACCCTAACCCTAGCTCGGGCACTTCTGGAACAAATTTTAAAATCCTGGTCTGCTGAAAAAGTGCTACAAAAGTTAGTAAAATGAGTACAAATTGTTCAGAAACATTCACAATGGCAGTATTTCAGTACTTTAAAGGTATCTGCTTTCAATCTGTTTTAATTCTGCATTATCTAGGTTTTTGCAACCTGCTGCTGAAATGGTATATTAAATGTGCATGATTTTTGCTGTTTACAGCTTAGGATTACATTTACCACTAAAGTTTGAACATACTTTCCATTTAGTTTGTTTTAAACCACATAAAATAAGAGGATTCAGCATGTAGAAAGGCTGTTTTCAAAACATTCAGCGTTGACTGTGTTTGCCTGACAGGCATGGGGCTTATAAAAAATGAGAAAATGGGGAAAAATGAAATTTTCAAGGAAACTAAAAACCAACACCTTTCCTGTATTTCAAATGCATCCCAATGCACAACAAATGCATCAGAATATGTCTAGGTGCTGTCAAACCCTAACCCTAACCCTAGCTCGGGCACTTCTGGAACAAATTTTAAAATCCTGGTCTGCTGAAAAAGTGCTACAAAAGTTAGTAAAATGAGTACAAATTGTTCAGAAACATTCACAATGGCAGTATTTCAGTACTTTAAAGGTATCTGCTTTCAATCTGTTTTAATTCTGCATTATCTAGGTTTTTGCAACCTGCTGCTGAAATGGTATATTAAATGTGCATGATTTTTGCTGTTTACAGCTTAGGATTACATTTACCACTAAAGTTTGAACATACTTTCCATTTAGTTTGTTTTAAACCACATAAAATAAGAGGATTCAGCATGTAGAAAGGCTGTTTTCAAAACATTCAGCGTTGACTGTGTTTGCCTGACAGGCATGGGGCTTATAAAAAATGAGAAAATGGGGAAAAATGAAATTTTCAAGGAAACTAAAAACCAACACCTTTCCTGTATTTCAAATGCATCCCAATGCACAACAAATGCATCAGAATATGTCTAGGTGCTGTCAAACCCTAACCCTAACCCTAGCTCGGGCACTTCTGGAACAAATTTTAAAATCCTGGTCTGCTGAAAAAGTGCTACAAAAGTTAGTAAAATGAGTACAAATTGTTCAGAAACATTCACAATGGCAGTATTTCAGTACTTTAAAGGTATCTGCTTTCAATCTGTTTTAATTCTGCATTATCTAGGTTTTTGCAACCTGCTGCTGAAATGGTATATTAAATGTGCATGATTTTTGCTGTTTACAGCTTAGGATTACATTTACCACTAAAGTTTGAACATACTTTCCATTTAGTTTGTTTTAAACCACATAAAATAAGAGGATTCAGCATGTAGAAAGGCTGTTTTCAAAACATTCAGCGTTGACTGTGTTTGCCTGACAGGCATGGGGCTTATAAAAAATGAGAAAATGGGGAAAAATGAAATTTTCAAGGAAACTAAAAACCAACACCTTTCCTGTATTTCAAATGCATCCCAATGCACAACAAATGCATCAGAATATGTCTAGGTGCTGTCAAACCCTAACCCTAACCCTAGCTCGGGCACTTCTGGAACAAATTTTAAAATCCTGGTCTGCTGAAAAAGTGCTACAAAAGTTAGTAAAATGAGTACAAATTGTTCAGAAACATTCACAATGGCAGTATTTCAGTACTTTAAAGGTATCTGCTTTCAATCTGTTTTAATTCTGCATTATCTAGGTTTTTGCAACCTGCTGCTGAAATGGTATATTAAATGTGCATGATTTTTGCTGTTTACAGCTTAGGATTACATTTACCACTAAAGTTTGAACATACTTTCCATTTAGTTTGTTTTAAACCACATAAAATAAGAGGATTCAGCATGTAGAAAGGCTGTTTTCAAAACATTCAGCGTTGACTGTGTTTGCCTGACAGGCATGGGGCTTATAAAAAATGAGAAAATGGGGAAAAATGAAATTTTCAAGGAAACTAAAAACCAACACCTTTCCTGTATTTCAAATGCATCCCAATGCACAACAAATGCATCAGAATATGTCTAGGTGCTGTCAAACCCTAACCCTAACCCTAGCTCGGGCACTTCTGGAACAAATTTTAAAATCCTGGTCTGCTGAAAAAGTGCTACAAAAGTTAGTAAAATGAGTACAAATTGTTCAGAAACATTCACAATGGCAGTATTTCAGTACTTTAAAGGTATCTGCTTTCAATCTGTTTTAATTCTGCATTATCTAGGTTTTTGCAACCTGCTGCTGAAATGGTATATTAAATGTGCATGATTTTTGCTGTTTACAGCTTAGGATTACATTTACCACTAAAGTTTGAACATACTTTCCATTTAGTTTGTTTTAAACCACATAAAATAAGAGGATTCAGCATGTAGAAAGGCTGTTTTCAAAACATTCAGCGTTGACTGTGTTTGCCTGACAGGCATGGGGCTTATAAAAAATGAGAAAATGGGGAAAAATGAAATTTTCAAGGAAACTAAAAACCAACACCTTTCCTGTATTTCAAATGCATCCCAATGCACAACAAATGCATCAGAATATGTCTAGGTGCTGTCAAACCCTAACCCTAACCCTAGCTCGGGCACTTCTGGAACAAATTTTAAAATCCTGGTCTGCTGAAAAAGTGCTACAAAAGTTAGTAAAATGAGTACAAATTGTTCAGAAACATTCACAATGGCAGTATTTCAGTACTTTAAAGGTATCTGCTTTCAATCTGTTTTAATTCTGCATTATCTAGGTTTTTGCAACCTGCTGCTGAAATGGTATATTAAATGTGCATGATTTTTGCTGTTTACAGCTTAGGATTACATTTACCACTAAAGTTTGAACATACTTTCCATTTAGTTTGTTTTAAACCACATAAAATAAGAGGATTCAGCATGTAGAAAGGCTGTTTTCAAAACATTCAGCGTTGACTGTGTTTGCCTGACAGGCATGGGGCTTATAAAAAATGAGAAAATGGGGAAAAATGAAATTTTCAAGGAAACTAAAAACCAACACCTTTCCTGTATTTCAAATGCATCCCAATGCACAACAAATGCATCAGAATATGTCTAGGTGCTGTCAAACCCTAACCCTAACCCTAGCTCGGGCACTTCTGGAACAAATTTTAAAATCCTGGTCTGCTGAAAAAGTGCTACAAAAGTTAGTAAAATGAGTACAAATTGTTCAGAAACATTCACAATGGCAGTATTTCAGTACTTTAAAGGTATCTGCTTTCAATCTGTTTTAATTCTGCATTATCTAGGTTTTTGCAACCTGCTGCTGAAATGGTATATTAAATGTGCATGATTTTTGCTGTTTACAGCTTAGGATTACATTTACCACTAAAGTTTGAACATACTTTCCATTTAGTTTGTTTTAAACCACATAAAATAAGAGGATTCAGCATGTAGAAAGGCTGTTTTCAAAACATTCAGCGTTGACTGTGTTTGCCTGACAGGCATGGGGCTTATAAAAAATGAGAAAATGGGGAAAAATGAAATTTTCAAGGAAACTAAAAACCAACACCTTTCCTGTATTTCAAATGCATCCCAATGCACAACAAATGCATCAGAATATGTCTAGGTGCTGTCAAACCCTAACCCTAACCCTAGCTCGGGCACTTCTGGAACAAATTTTAAAATCCTGGTCTGCTGAAAAAGTGCTACAAAAGTTAGTAAAATGAGTACAAATTGTTCAGAAACATTCACAATGGCAGTATTTCAGTACTTTAAAGGTATCTGCTTTCAATCTGTTTTAATTCTGCATTATCTAGGTTTTTGCAACCTGCTGCTGAAATGGTATATTAAATGTGCATGATTTTTGCTGTTTACAGCTTAGGATTACATTTACCACTAAAGTTTGAACATACTTTCCATTTAGTTTGTTTTAAACCACATAAAATAAGAGGATTCAGCATGTAGGAAGGCTGTTTTCAAAACATTCAGCGTTGACTGTGTTTGCCTGACAGGCATGGGGCTTATAAAAAATGAGAAAATGGGGAAAAATGAAATTTTCAAGGAAACTAAAAACCAACACCTTTCCTGTATTTCAAATGCATCCCAATGCACAACAAATGCATCAGAATATGTCTAGGTGCTGTCAAACCCTAACCCTAACCCTAGCTCGGGCACTTCTGGAACAAATTTTAAAATCCTGGTCTGCTGAAAAAGTGCTACAAAAGTTAGTAAAATGAGTACAAATTGTTCAGAAACATTCACAATGGCAGTATTTCAGTACTTTAAAGGTATCTGCTTTCAATCTGTTTTAATTCTGCATTATCTAGGTTTTTGCAACCTGCTGCTGAAATGGTATATTAAATGTGCATGATTTTTGCTGTTTACAGCTTAGGATTACATTTACCACTAAAGTTTGAACATACTTTCCATTTAGTTTGTTTTAAACCACATAAAATAAGAGGATTCAGCATGTAGAAAGGCTGTTTTCAAAACATTCAGCGTTGACTGTGTTTGCCTGACAGGCATGGGGCTTATAAAAAATGAGAAAATGGGGAAAAATGAAATTTTCAAGGAAACTAAAAACCAACACCTTTCCTGTATTTCAAATGCATCCCAATGCACAACAAATGCATCAGAATATGTCTAGGTGCTGTCAAACCCTAACCCTAACCCTAGCTCGGGCACTTCTGGAACAAATTTTAAAATCCTGGTCTGCTGAAAAAGTGCTACAAAAGTTAGTAAAATGAGTACAAATTGTTCAGAAACATTCACAATGGCAGTATTTCAGTACTTTAAAGGTATCTGCTTTCAATCTGTTTTAATTCTGCATTATCTAGGTTTTTGCAACCTGCTGCTGAAATGGTATATTAAATGTGCATGATTTTTGCTGTTTACAGCTTAGGATTACATTTACCACTAAAGTTTGAACATACTTTCCATTTAGTTTGTTTTAAACCACATAAAATAAGAGGATTCAGCATGTAGAAAGGCTGTTTTCAAAACATTCAGCGTTGACTGTGTTTGCCTGACAGGCATGGGGCTTATAAAAAATGAGAAAATGGGGAAAAATGAAATTTTCAAGGAAACTAAAAACCAACACCTTTCCTGTATTTCAAATGCATCCCAATGCACAACAAATGCATCAGAATATGTCTAGGTGCTGTCAAACCCTAACCCTAACCCTAGCTCGGGCACTTCTGGAACAAATTTTAAAATCCTGGTCTGCTGAAAAAGTGCTACAAAAGTTAGTAAAATGAGTACAAATTGTTCAGAAACATTCACAATGGCAGTATTTCAGTACTTTAAAGGTATCTGCTTTCAATCTGTTTTAATTCTGCATTATCTAGGTTTTTGCAACCTGCTGCTGAAATGGTATATTAAATGTGCATGATTTTTGCTGTTTACAGCTTAGGATTACATTTACCACTAAAGTTTGAACATACTTTCCATTTAGTTTGTTTTAAACCACATAAAATAAGAGGATTCAGCATGTAGAAAGGCTGTTTTCAAAACATTCAGCGTTGACTGTGTTTGCCTGACAGGCATGGGGCTTATAAAAAATGAGAAAATGGGGAAAAATGAAATTTTCAAGGAAACTAAAAACCAACACCTTTCCTGTATTTCAAATGCATCCCAATGCACAACAAATGCATCAGAATATGTCTAGGTGCTGTCAAACCCTAACCCTAACCCTAGCTCGGGCACTTCTGGAACAAATTTTAAAATCCTGGTCTGCTGAAAAAGTGCTACAAAAGTTAGTAAAATGAGTACAAATTGTTCAGAAACATTCACAATGGCAGTATTTCAGTACTTTAAAGGTATCTGCTTTCAATCTGTTTTAATTCTGCATTATCTAGGTTTTTGCAACCTGCTGCTGAAATGGTATATTAAATGTGCATGATTTTTGCTGTTTACAGCTTAGGATTACATTTACCACTAAAGTTTGAACATACTTTCCATTTAGTTTGTTTTAAACCACATAAAATAAGAGGATTCAGCATGTAGAAAGGCTGTTTTCAAAACATTCAGCGTTGACTGTGTTTGCCTGACAGGCATGGGGCTTATAAAAAATGAGAAAATGGGGAAAAATGAAATTTTCAAGGAAACTAAAAACCAACACCTTTCCTGTATTTCAAATGCATCCCAATGCACAACAAATGCATCAGAATATGTCTAGGTGCTGTCAAACCCTAACCCTAACCCTAGCTCGGGCACTTCTGGAACAAATTTTAAAATCCTGGTCTGCTGAAAAAGTGCTACAAAAGTTAGTAAAATGAGTACAAATTGTTCAGAAACATTCACAATGGCAGTATTTCAGTACTTTAAAGGTATCTGCTTTCAATCTGTTTTAATTCTGCATTATCTAGGTTTTTGCAACCTGCTGCTGAAATGGTATATTAAATGTGCATGATTTTTGCTGTTTACAGCTTAGGATTACATTTACCACTAAAGTTTGAACATACTTTCCATTTAGTTTGTTTTAAACCACATAAAATAAGAGGATTCAGCATGTAGAAAGGCTGTTTTCAAAACATTCAGCGTTGACTGTGTTTGCCTGACAGGCATGGGGCTTATAAAAAATGAGAAAATGGGGAAAAATGAAATTTTCAAGGAAACTAAAAACCAACACCTTTCCTGTATTTCAAATGCATCCCAATGCACAACAAATGCATCAGAATATGTCTAGGTGCTGTCAAACCCTAACCCTAACCCTAGCTCGGGCACTTCTGGAACAAATTTTAAAATCCTGGTCTGCTGAAAAAGTGCTACAAAAGTTAGTAAAATGAGTACAAATTGTTCAGAAACATTCACAATGGCAGTATTTCAGTACTTTAAAGGTATCTGCTTTCAATCTGTTTTAATTCTGCATTATCTAGGTTTTTGCAACCTGCTGCTGAAATGGTATATTAAATGTGCATGATTTTTGCTGTTTACAGCTTAGGATTACATTTACCACTAAAGTTTGAACATACTTTCCATTTAGTTTGTTTTAAACCACATAAAATAAGAGGATTCAGCATGTAGAAAGGCTGTTTTCAAAACATTCAGCGTTGACTGTGTTTGCCTGACAGGCATGGGGCTTATAAAAAATGAGAAAATGGGGAAAAATGAAATTTTCAAGGAAACTAAAAACCAACACCTTTCCTGTATTTCAAATGCATCCCAATGCACAACAAATGCATCAGAATATGTCTAGGTGCTGTCAAACCCTAACCCTAACCCTAGCTCGGGCACTTCTGGAACAAATTTTAAAATCCTGGTCTGCTGAAAAAGTGCTACAAAAGTTAGTAAAATGAGTACAAATTGTTCAGAAACATTCACAATGGCAGTATTTCAGTACTTTAAAGGTATCTGCTTTCAATCTGTTTTAATTCTGCATTATCTAGGTTTTTGCAACCTGCTGCTGAAATGGTATATTAAATGTGCATGATTTTTGCTGTTTACAGCTTAGGATTACATTTACCACTAAAGTTTGAACATACTTTCCATTTAGTTTGTTTTAAACCACATAAAATAAGAGGATTCAGCATGTAGAAAGGCTGTTTTCAAAACATTCAGCGTTGACTGTGTTTGCCTGACAGGCATGGGGCTTATAAAAAATGAGAAAATGGGGAAAAATGAAATTTTCAAGGAAACTAAAAACCAACACCTTTCCTGTATTTCAAATGCATCCCAATGCACAACAAATGCATCAGAATATGTCTAGGTGCTGTCAAACCCTAACCCTAACCCTAGCTCGGGCACTTCTGGAACAAATTTTAAAATCCTGGTCTGCTGAAAAAGTGCTACAAAAGTTAGTAAAATGAGTACAAATTGTTCAGAAACATTCACAATGGCAGTATTTAGTACTTTAAAGGTATCTGCTTTCAATCTGTTTTAATTCTGCATTATCTAGGTTTTTGCAACCTGCTGCTGAAATGGTATATTAAATGTGCATGATTTTTGCTGTTTACAGCTTAGGATTACATTTACCACTAAAGTTTGAACATACTTTCCATTTAGTTTGTTTTAAACCACATAAAATAAGAGGATTCAGCATGTAGAAAGGCTGTTTTCAAAACATTCAGCGTTGACTGTGTTTGCCTGACAGGCATGGGGCTTATAAAAAATGAGAAAATGGGGAAAAATGAAATTTTCAAGGAAACTAAAAACCAACACCTTTCCTGTATTTCAAATGCATCCCAATGCACAACAAATGCATCAGAATATGTCTAGGTGCTGTCAAACCCTAACCCTAACCCTAGCTCGGGCACTTCTGGAACAAATTTTAAAATCCTGGTCTGCTGAAAAAGTGCTACAAAAGTTAGTAAAATGAGTACAAATTGTTCAGAAACATTCACAATGGCAGTATTTCAGTACTTTAAAGGTATCTGCTTTCAATCTGTTTTAATTCTGCATTATCTAGGTTTTTGCAACCTGCTGCTGAAATGGTATATTAAATGTGCATGATTTTTGCTGTTTACAGCTTAGGATTACATTTACCACTAAAGTTTGAACATACTTTCCATTTAGTTTGTTTTAAACCACATAAAATAAGAGGATTCAGCATGTAGAAAGGCTGTTTTCAAAACATTCAGCGTTGACTGTGTTTGCCTGACAGGCATGGGGCTTATAAAAAATGAGAAAATGGGGAAAAATGAAATTTTCAAGGAAACTAAAAACCAACACCTTTCCTGTATTTCAAATGCATCCCAATGCACAACAAATGCATCAGAATATGTCTAGGTGCTGTCAAACCCTAACCCTAACCCTAGCTCGGGCACTTCTGGAACAAATTTTAAAATCCTGGTCTGCTGAAAAAGTGCTACAAAAGTTAGTAAAATGAGTACAAATTGTTCAGAAACATTCACAATGGCAGTATTTCAGTACTTTAAAGGTATCTGCTTTCAATCTGTTTTAATTCTGCATTATCTAGGTTTTTGCAACCTGCTGCTGAAATGGTATATTAAATGTGCATGATTTTTGCTGTTTACAGCTTAGGATTACATTTACCACTAAAGTTTGAACATACTTTCCATTTAGTTTGTTTTAAACCACATAAAATAAGAGGATTCAGCATGTAGGAAGGCTGTTTTCAAAACATTCAGCGTTGACTGTGTTTGCCTGACAGGCATGGGGCTTATAAAAAATGAGAAAATGGGGAAAAATGAAATTTTCAAGGAAACTAAAAACCAACACCTTTCCTGTATTTCAAATGCATCCCAATGCACAACAAATGCATCAGAATATGTCTAGGTGCTGTCAAACCCTAACCCTAACCCTAGCTCGGGCACTTCTGGAACAAATTTTAAAATCCTGGTCTGCTGAAAAAGTGCTACAAAAGTTAGTAAAATGAGTACAAATTGTTCAGAAACATTCACAATGGCAGTATTTCAGTACTTTAAAGGTATCTGCTTTCAATCTGTTTTAATTCTGCATTATCTAGGTTTTTGCAACCTGCTGCTGAAATGGTATATTAAATGTGCATGATTTTTGCTGTTTACAGCTTAGGATTACATTTACCACTAAAGTTTGAACATACTTTCCATTTAGTTTGTTTTAAACCACATAAAATAAGAGGATTCAGCATGTAGAAAGGCTGTTTTCAAAACATTCAGCGTTGACTGTGTTTGCCTGACAGGCATGGGGCTTATAAAAAATGAGAAAATGGGGAAAAAATGAAATTTTCAAGGAAACTAAAAACCAACACCTTTCCTGTATTTCAAATGCATCCCAATGCACAACAAATGCATCAGAATATGTCTAGGTGCTGTCAAACCCTAACCCTAACCCTAGCTCGGGCACTTCTGGAACAAATTTTAAAATCCTGGTCTGCTGAAAAAGTGCTACAAAAGTTAGTAAAATGAGTACAAATTGTTCAGAAACATTCACAATGGCAGTATTTCAGTACTTTAAAGGTATCTGCTTTCAATCTGTTTTAATTCTGCATTATCTAGGTTTTTGCAACCTGCTGCTGAAATGGTATATTAAATGTGCATGATTTTTGCTGTTTACAGCTTAGGATTACATTTACCACTAAAGTTTGAACATACTTTCCATTTAGTTTGTTTTAAACCACATAAAATAAGAGGATTCAGCATGTAGAAAGGCTGTTTTCAAAACATTCAGCGTTGACTGTGTTTGCCTGACAGGCATGGGGCTTATAAAAAATGAGAAAATGGGGAAAAATGAAATTTTCAAGGAAACTAAAAACCAACACCTTTCCTGTATTTCAAATGCATCCCAATGCACAACAAATGCATCAGAATATGTCTAGGTGCTGTCAAACCCTAACCCTAACCCTAGCTCGGGCACTTCTGGAACAAATTTTAAAATCCTGGTCTGCTGAAAAAGTGCTACAAAAGTTAGTAAAATGAGTACAAATTGTTCAGAAACATTCACAATGGCAGTATTTCAGTACTTTAAAGGTATCTGCTTTCAATCTGTTTTAATTCTGCATTATCTAGGTTTTTGCAACCTGCTGCTGAAATGGTATATTAAATGTGCATGATTTTTGCTGTTTACAGCTTAGGATTACATTTACCACTAAAGTTTGAACATACTTTCCATTTAGTTTGTTTTAAACCACATAAAATAAGAGGATTCAGCATGTAGAAAGGCTGTTTTCAAAACATTCAGCGTTGACTGTGTTTGCCTGACAGGCATGGGGCTTATAAAAAATGAGAAAATGGGGAAAAATGAAATTTTCAAGGAAACTAAAAACCAACACCTTTCCTGTATTTCAAATGCATCCCAATGCACAACAAATGCATCAGAATATGTCTAGGTGCTGTCAAACCCTAACCCTAACCCTAGCTCGGGCACTTCTGGAACAAATTTTAAAATCCTGGTCTGCTGAAAAAGTGCTACAAAAGTTAGTAAAATGAGTACAAATTGTTCAGAAACATTCACAATGGCAGTATTTCAGTACTTTAAAGGTATCTGCTTTCAATCTGTTTTAATTCTGCATTATCTAGGTTTTTGCAACCTGCTGCT